>NW_021849866.1:694623-711287 GCF_003651465.1 Formica exsecta | reverse complement strand
TATAATTCTTCTAGAAAAAAAACTTATTTTAAAATATATTACACTTTACATAAATTATATGGAGTATCTTTTTTACTATATGATATTTTCGCACAAATTATATATTAATTATTATTATCTATAATCCCCTAGTTCATTGATAATGTAAAAACTGATTACTACTTCTCAAAGTCTGTTGTTAGATGAGCAAAGCAAAAATTTGTAAAATAAATTATAATCGTATACATTATAAAATGCAGTGTTTGAAATATTATGCAATAATTTGTAAGGAAAACAATATGTGCTGTAATAAATATTTAATGACATTAGTCAATCAAAAGTCTCAATTGAAATTCTAATATAAACATACACACAACTGCATCATTATTTTATTATTCACGTATCTAATTATCTGAAAAATTATAAAAATTATAAACTTTTATATTTAATTCGTACAGATTATTGTTTTTGAGAATAGATAACAGCGTATAATATTTACTTTCCTTCTCGCTTACATCACACTTGGCATATTTCTACGGGGAGGGGCATTTAATTCCTCAAACTATAATTTTTCCTCCTTCAATCAACCCGTCCCCTGTACACTCTCTTACGTACAGTTCTATACTAGACGCTTCTATAAAAATCGTGCCTACACGCATACTCGCCATACTTCCTACACACATCGATCGCAAAGTAATCTATCCAAGTCGAAATACCGTCGACGAAATCGAGAGGAGAGGTTCTCACGTTACTTCTCGGCGTATGTATGTGTACTCGTCCACCCGCCCCCGCACTTATATACGTATACGCACATATATACGTGCGTGTACCGGCGTTTACACGGCCCACGGCACGCATTATCCGCACAGACACGCATCTACATACGTACACGCACGCACACGTGGATTCCTTCCCACCTTTTTTGACGTATCGCCGCGCGTTCCCAAGCAGCGCGCGCTTTTTCCACGGTTGCGCAACACGTGGCGCATCTCTCGCGAGCTCTTCCTGAATGCATCTGACGTAACTCTTATATATCCGCGCTCTCGGTGCATCGCACCGTACGTAATGCACCGCCGTGGAAGATCCGGAGGATCATCCGGATAACTGTGCACGCCCCGTGGACACGACGTCGACTGCTCTCTCCCTGTCGTTCCCTCTTCCATCCATCTCTCTCTTTCTCTTTCTCTCTCCTCACCGTCGGATGCTGTACTCGAAACGATTATCAGCGACCGTGATCTCGATAACACGTCGCTCCGAGCCGGCTCGCGAAGTAATTCGGAACGCGGCGAGATGATCCTCGAGATTCTTCCTGGATGTACGACGCATTTTTGCCCGGTGCACACGGCCTGTGTGGTTATTAACCCCTCGGGGGATGCGCTTTCGCGCGTTCTGTGCGATGTGACTCGTCGCGAAATTTATTCGTTCGTAAACGCAAGAGACGTTTTTGAGATTACGATCGTGAACTAATGAAACGCGAATGATCTCACTTGCATGTATAAGGAAAGGAAGTAATTTACTTGGGATCTTTTATCCTTGACAAAGGCATCTCCCGCTTAATTTTATATAGCAAACATATATTTTTAATGTTACAACGTTTAGTGTAATTGTATCGTGTTCTTAAAGTTTTTCGTACAAAATATGCCTGAATGGCAAAGACGATTTTTGATAATTATTTGAAATTAATCGATATCCAGACGATAAACTAATTTTTCTTGGTTTAATAACAATGTTTGACAGATAATAATTAATATGTAATTTGTGCGAAACTATCATACAATAAAAGAGATACTCCATAATTTATGTAAAACGTAATATATTTTAAAATAAATTTCTTCCAGAAGGATTATATAATATTTAATTTATAAATATTTTCTTTTACACTGAGAGGGAAAGAAATGAACAAGAAGAGTTAAAATCAAAACATTTCTATCTCAGAGCAAATATAATATAACGGAATATGGAAATAACTGTTCTACGCGCTTTTCCCTACTATAATTTATAAGATAATTAATTAATTTTAAAATAAATTCGCGTTCCCTCTCTCTCTCTCTCTCTCTCTGACTTCCACAAAATATCATTTATTTAACTTTACTATATATACAGTTTTAAATGTTGAAACAAGCCCCACCGGAAATCGCATATTGCCAGTACCTACAGCGTAATCTCGTATGAATGTAAGAATTATTTATCGCAAAACGTAAAAGCATGTTCGACGTTGATTTGATATTCGTAGATTACCCGGACTCGCGCGTATGTATATACGTGCATTGTGCTCGGAAAAATCGATATCATTTTTTCCCCCTCCCTATTTTCTTTCACTGAGAATACGCGCGATAAATCGTCGGCAGCGTATCCGGAATGTTAGATCTAATATTGATGATTAATCGCCGCTCTTGGGACCGCGGCTCTCTCGGAAGAGAATGTTTCATTCCATCAAAATAGAAGAGCGCCTCGGCATCTAGTTAATGTTATCGTCACAATCGTAACGTTCGACGCCGTGCAATGTAACGTTGATCGTTTTGCTCCATTGCATTTTTCCCTTCTCGTTTAGATAGATAGGCCGTTGCGGATTTATCAAATGTAGCGCCCCAAACGCGAAAGATAAAAAAAATTATATTATTATATTTGTTTTGAGATAGAAATGTTTTGACTTTAACTCTTCTCGTTCATTTCTTTCTCTCTCAATATAAACAAAATATTCATAAATTAAATATTTTTTATATAATTCCTCTAGAAAAATTTTAAAATATTTTACATAAATTATGAAGTATTTCTTTTACTAATTTTTATCATAGTAAACAAGAAATATACAACTTATTTAGAAACAGTAATAATTACAATTGTTGCAGATAAAAATAAATAAAATAAAAAAATAAGAATGATATTTGTAGTATTTTATTAATGTTTGGTATTAAGTTTAAAGCGCTAAAACGCAAAGTACATGAGCCTATTGTGAAATCCGCCACTGAAAAAAGTATTCACAGATGTCGATTCAAAAGAGAAAGAGAGAAACTATTGCAATGCTCATTTCGAATAATCTGTCAGGCATTGTCGGTCCGCGAGATCGATCATAACGAGCGCTTCCTTATTGCGGAAGGGCTGTCCGTCCGCCGACACGTAAATCGGAGTTTGCATACTTGGCCGATAGTAGAGATCGTTTCTATCGGAAGGGCGTGGGCATTCCGCGGCGTTTCGTTTTTTTTTTTTTTTTTTCGTCTCCTATTCCTGACAGGAAATGAAAACACAGTTAAACGTTGACGAGGCATTCGCGTGCGCGTGCATCTAGATGGCTCGGAATTGAATCGATCATTGCGGGAAGAAACTAATGCGATGAAAGACGAAATGACGAATGAGAGAGAAAAGGTTCTATTGCAATTTCATTTCGCAAAAGTTATAACAAATGAAGTATAATTTGTGATCAATTTGAAAGATTACATAATTCTAAAAATGATACTTATTGTGAGAATGGAAAAAAATTATTTTCTAGGAAAGAAATTAATTTTTCTTTCTATTAATTATATTTTTAAAAAAGAATTGACAAATCAAATTTTTTTTATAATAACTACTATAATTAATTTCTGAGGAAAACCTCCAATCGAGAAATAGAAATGAGGTAAAGCATTCTAGCGAATATGTGAATCATCATTAAGTACTATATTTATAAAATACTATGGCATTTACATTTTCTGTGAGAAAATGATTAGAGAAGTAATTATTTCAAAGAAAAGATCCGGTTCTCCTAATGAGCGGTAGTTAACTAATTCCTTTTCATCATAAAAAAATTTTTTTAGCAATTATGTCTGCTACTCGAAGAGCCATGAAATAATAAAGCAACTCATTTTCACATACATTATACATACGTACATCATTTCCTTTATTTTTTCTTGTACAATATTTTGCAAAATTTAATTCCTCCGCTACATCATGTTATTAGCTTTTCGCGATCTGTTAGAGAACGAATTGTAATGAGAATAAAAAAGTCTATATTTACGGAACACCCTGTGCGTACGTTGCTATCCGATATCTATCCGCGGTACCGAGAGTTACGTAATTCATCACACACGTGGTGCATTATGTAACTACCAAGATTGAAGCGCATGTATCTGGAATGCGCATAATGAAAATGCAAATACCAGTTAATCGCCATGTCTCGATATCAAGATCAAGGATTGCTTGATCCGTAAACTCTATTTGTTGCTCTGAATTATCATGGATCTGTATTTTATATATACATATAATACTTGATAATATATATGTCAATTACGCAGCATTAAAATTCTAATAAATATATCATTGATGCCAAAGCAACGGTTTTTAAAACCTGATGTATTAAAAGCAAAAATATGCTTTAAAAAATATATACGGATAAAAATTTAAAATAAACAATAAATTTTAATGGAAGATATACTTTTTCTGATACATAAATTAATTTTCATAATATAAAACCTTAACAATATGGAACCATTTTAATGAATCGTTCTAAATCAAACTGTCAATATGTCATAAATTATAATAATCATAAATTTTAAAAGATGCGATAAATATTTACAAGAGTAGCACGTATTTTAATTTTAAAAATATAAATTCGTGCAAAGTTAAAATATTTGGCTGAATTATTCTCACATACACATACACAAAAATATTTTTATAAAATATTTGTAACAATCTTGACGTATATATAAATTTCTGGATCAGTTAATTATCTCTTGTCAGATCGATTTCGCAAGAATCACCGACAAAGTTTAATCGCTAACAAATCGCAAGATTCGCAGAAGTCGAGACAAGGTCTTGCCTGATCAAGAGAGCGGCGGCGGATGTTGATCCGTTCTCGTGGCGACTAGAAAGAGATCCGGAAAGTCTGGCAAATTACATTTAATGTCGATGCGGTTTTCAGCGCGCGCGCGCGCGCGCGAGGAAGAGAGAAAGAAGAGAGATCGAAAGAGACTTCCTGCGTCGAATTCTTCGTATTGCCGAAATTACAATCACGCACGTCCATTGGTAACGTTCTCGGGTGAAATAAAAAAAGGACCACCAAAGTCGTGGCGCGAACGCGGATACAGTTATGTCATCAACCTGCGTGTCGTCTTTCAGCTAAAATCTTATTTTACGAAAGGATGAGATACGGAGATAATTGAAAATTCTCCTTAGTAAACGACATATGAAAAATTTTTATATATTAATCACTATAATTTGTATTATACAAAATTATACTTTTCATGTTACTTTCGCTAATCTAACAAGCTCGAAAAATTGACATTATTTTCTGAGATTATATTCACTTTTAATTTTATTTTGTTCGTACGTGTACACAAATATGACAAGAATTCAGTATTTAAAAATTCTAAGCAGTCCTCTTACTCTGTCAGATAAATGAAAGAAAGGTTTATATTTAATTAAATTTCAATCTCGTGGATAAAACATGTACAACAAAAGGCTATACAATTAAATCATACATTTGTGTACATGCTCGTACGTGCAGTCAGTGCTCGCTATCACACCGTGAAAGTGTATAACGTCATTGGCATTTGTTACGTTCGGCTGACATTCGTAACTGACATTACCCACAGTAATCGCCACTGCGTTTCTGCTCGAACAAACTATTCGCGAAGACACGATCTAATGCTCCTTTTAACGGTGAGTCATTCTTATTCCAGGATTCGATGGCGAACGATTAAACGCGGTTAATATTACAGCCAACAGATGAAGGCAGGACCGGTTTAAAGCACGGTGATTATTGGCGAAAGAATGGATTTAAAAAAACAGACAAAGGTTGAAATTCAAAATCAAATAAGCCCTATTAAAATTCTTCAAATTTTTCTCACGATCTTCTATGTAATTAGGAGTAAAATATGCTATAAGCAGCATAAAGTATCCAACTTCTACATGAGTTTATAATACATATATTAAGATTATGTATGTATGTATGTGTGCTATAAAATGACAATAACTTGTAATAATTAAATACAAATGCATATTTTTCCCCAATTATTTGATATTGTGGTGTTGCAATGCACGGCTTCAATTATAAATTAGCATCAAGCTACCTCGTATCGTATTTTAATGTAAGACCAATCTTCTCGTTAATTTTATTATCCGGTCGCGTGCTGTCGCCGGCGGAAGAGGACGAAAGAAAGAGAGAGAAAGAGAAACTGGTCTAGAAAAAATCCGATTATTGACGAAGTACTCATAAATACGTCGAAGTACATAGAGCATAAATCCGATGGTAGCTAACGTGTCTACCGCGCAATAACCGTTGTAAGCAGGGAATACGTCGACGACGACGAAAACGACCACGACATCAACGACGACGACGAAGACGACGAAGAATAGCAACAGCACGCGCTGCTACGCGAGCTACATGATGCCAAGCTACCAAACCGGAAATGCATCATTGAGAGGTACTGTACGAGTAGCCAGAGGCCGTACCACACATCGCACACACGACAGCAAGCGCCTTAAGGCGTATTTATACGGTTTGCTCTTGATAAGATGGCAAGTTTATCTTTTAGACACGATTGAGCAGGAAAAAAAAATGTGGTTCTACTTTTCTGTTATTTATTGTAAATGATAAGTTTTATAGGAATAATATATTTACACGTTTCACGGATGGATAGATTTATTCTGGGGATGGTCAAAAAATTAAGCGTATAAATATGATTTTGTACGTAAGTTGTTATAATTATATCACACATCTTTTTTGAGTGTGTAAATATTGTTTGCATGTATCGCTGTATTCTCGCTTTTCATAAATGAAACATTTTCAAAAAGGAATTATGTAAATTTTTTTCATTTCTGTACACGACTTGATACTAGCAGGTTGATACAATCACGTCATAGTTGAAGTAAAGAATGTGTCTTTTTACTTCTTTTCAAAGCAAAGTGTACCAAGTCCACAATCTTTAAAATTCATTTCAAATATTAGCTGTGACACCATTGTGTCAACTTGATGATATTGAAATATTTATAAAGACCTATTTATGCGTTATTCGCACTTCTTTAAAAATCACTCCTGATAAATCATTGAAAAGAAAAAAAAAGAAAATAAAATAAATGTGTAAGAAACATATTCACACAAAAATAATTGTATGTTCTTGAGTCATGATCTGATCATGTAATTAAAAAAATATATATAAAAATAAATTTATACAAAGATTAAGTTTTAATAAACATCCCGGATTAATCAATTCTTCAAAAATAATGAATGACAGAAATGAGCGAAATTTGTGGAAACGATGTTTTGCACGATTCGCGTTGCTGTCGCTTGAAATATTTTATATTAATCCATGACGATCAAAAGTGAACCGTGCAATTTCGCTTTTACGCACACGATCGCGGCGCAACTTACAATCAGCCGACGAAGCCGTTGATCGCGCGAGCGTTATGATATACAACGGCGTTTCGCGCCTAATGCACGATGTACACCGCACCCACACCCACGTGCCACGGGATACGAGAATCGAAAGCGTCACTTTATTACGCCGCGTATGCTTATCCGACCGGAGGAAGTGTATGTATTCGCGAATGCTAGACGGGAAAGCTCGGCGCGCGATAATTGGTCATTCGCCAGTTGACAAGAGTAATGAAGTTTCTCTTCACATCATTTCTCCGTTCGAGACTCTATCCGAGAGCAAATTGTGCAGTCAACATTTCTGACTATCGAACAAACATCATGACGAGGTCAGAACTGAGCCTAATGCGTATAGTTGAGTCACCAACCGCTGCCCAACCCACAATTTGTAATATTTCATTTAAACGAGGAAAATGTAGGTTTGGCAGGTATAATCGTGCCTGAGTATAATTATATCGCTCTGGGCCACTGAAATATTAGAAATCGTGGGCTGAACATTCATGGCACTTAGTCATTAATTTTAGAAGGAACCAGACTTCTCTAATATTTTTCAATGTCTACATAATTTTACGGCTACTTTCTCCTATCTATTATACGCGGAAATAATGAAGATTAAATTAACGTTGCTAGTAATTAAATTATCTAAATATTACTCTTTGATTTACAACATGTGTTTAACTCTGTAAAAATTATTTAAATTACAAGCAAACATCTTTTTAAAAAATAACTGTTAAAATTTGGAACGTTCTTGGAATGCAAATTAAAATTTAGTTATATAAATGTATGCCGCAGACTTTTTTAATTTTGTAAATTTAGATTTCTCATAAAAACTCTAAATTTTTTATAAAATCTATTTTATAAAACGGTCTATGCGCGAACATTCGATATTTTGCAAAAAGACCATGTCTTTTTACGAAAAAATATTATATGAAAAATTTGCAAAATATTGTATATATCTGATGATATTTATATCTAATTTTTATAAATTTGTTATTTTAACATTATATAAAATAAGAAATAATTTATTACTCACAGGTATACGATGCGCAACAGCGGAGTTGTAATGTACAATGTTATCTATAAAAAATACAAGTAATTTAAATAGTTATAAATTTTAAACAGTGTTGAAATATTTTATATCAATTATTTTGTATAAATGATTTTTATATATATAAAAATATTATTGTAAATAATTTTTATTAAATACATCAAGTGTTTAAAAATAAATCTAAAGAACGGTTATAAATAAATAATTAATTTTACAAATAAAAAATAATAAATTAATAGTGTTTTCGGATGAAGCAAATTCGATCGCTCTGAGAGCAATTAATGATGTCATAAATTTTGTCTTGCGTTATTAGAGGTATTTGGATTATTAGATTAATCAATGAAATATACTTCGAATAAGCGTTTGATTAATTAATCAGGCAAAAAATCTTGTGCTTTAAAGTCAAAATAGCGTCAAACGAGAGAGACACACTTTATATTATATTTATATTTATATTATATTATATTAATCGCTCTCACGATCAAACCTTCCTTCACTCGAAAACGCTATAAATATGTTAGAAATTACTCACCTCACGATTGCTCCGCCGTCACCCGACGCCTCCCCGGGCCTCCTCCTCCTCTCCTTTATCCTTTGCTACTGGCACTCACTCGCGAATACACGATTAATCACGATCACTCGATATCTTGCACGGCACTCCCGACGTTGATCGCACGCTCCTTATTATATTTGCGACGGTGGAATAACGCGAAAAAATATGATTTCGCAACGATTCATATATATACACAAACACAGATACATACGGCATTCGAAGTTCATACGCCACTTGCCGCAACGACTATGCGTATAGGTTAGAGATGAATGCTCGCGAATCACACGATCCGTGAAAAACTAATGTATTATTCACTTCAAATAGATAAATGGCACGAAATACCTGCCGCGATAAACAGCTGCTGTCCCGACACGTTTACGATTCGTTATTTGTTACTATTGTAGGGAATAATAATGTAATTTCTCGGACACGACGCACGGAACACTTGGCGTTACCTCGCTCGACTCTCGCGATGCGAATGTCACGGCGCTAATGTCATGGCGTATAACAACCGCGTGAATATCGCGCATAAACAACAGGGTCGCGTTCCAAAATTTACTCCTTGGAGTAGAGTAGAATTTGATGGACCAATCAGGGCAAAGAAATTTTGGTTTCTTCTGTATTGATTGGTCAATTGATTTTTACTATTATACTTCGAGAAGTAAATTTTGGAATACATCCCAGCGCGATTACAGTACGTACGTCACATAATTCGGCGTCTGTGTTTACGGCCGGTCACTTTGTTATTGTTCGCGCGACGAGATTTGAATGAAAAAGTATGTAGTGACGTATGTATAGTGCTCCCCGTGTCGTATTATTTTTCGTGAGGCGCGATTATTTCTTGAAATAATTACACATTTAACGATTAAAGATTCATAAGCGTGACGTGTACTTTTTGAGGCAGGCATCTCGCGTAATTTATTCATTGTAAGTAGAAATATTATAGTATATTAATCTTGTTTTTTTATATGTTCGTGCGTATAATACAGTAATACAATATAAGATTACAAATTTTTATATACTTCTGGACAATTTATTGCATATTTATTAACAATTAACACAATTTGCAGTATCATAAAACTGCCGATGTCAGTTTCAAACTTTTCAATCATTAACAAAATTCACGTCATGGCTACAAAACGGATCGAATCGAATGTTAAATTGTTAAATGTGATCGTAATTAATCACAAATTCTGCGTCACAAAAATTCGACGTTTGAATATCGTCTATTAAAATGCGTATTTTATATAATTTATTCGAAACTTATCGACTTATCATCGTTAGCAAAGCAACGACGTATATAATATCGCGAATATTTCAATCGTATCTTTATTTTTACTTATAATACGCGGGATAATAGCCGTTCTTTAAAACGAGAGCGTATATTATTCATGATGACAATATAAATAATGTATCGCGACGAGTGGCGTGTAAATTTCGAACAGATCATAGCTTTATTATTCCAGTATCGCAATATAAAATGCACAATTAACATCGGGAGTGTAAAACGATCGTAATTTTAATCGCGAATGAGTGCCATGAAACAACAACAAAAGATAAATAAGAGAGGAGGAGAAGGAAGAGAAGGCGACAGCGGAACAACCGTAGAGAATAAGTGTGATAATTTCATTAATATATTATTTATTACTTTTGTGTAGAATTATTTGTTTGTCTCTGTTCTATAGATTTATTTTAAAATACTTGAAACCTTTTACAAAATAGCTGCAATAATTAATAAAATTGATATACATATAAATAATATTGATATAAAAATATGGAAAAATTTAAAATTGATTAGATTACTTATATAAGGGAATTATACATTTATTATATTTCTCTTATAAAATTAAATCTATATTTAAACAAATTTTATTAAAAAGTTAAATAATTTTTTTATTATGTGTTTATTTGGAGATAAAAAAAGCTTTTGTTTGTACGCAATACTTTTTTGAATAATTAATTTTATTCTGAACATTGTTTTATATTGTAATTTTAAATAATTTTGTATTTATATATCTGTATTTCGTCAATATCAATGTTGTACAGTACAACTCCGCTATTGTCGTACTGATAAGTTATATTATTTCTCATCTTATATAATTTTGAGAGAATATAAATCTGCAAAAATTATATTAGATATATAATTTTGCATATTGATATTAAATAAAGTCTTTTTTTAACGATAAAATTAATTGTAAATAACTAAAGAACACATACGTATTAAATTGTCAGGAATTAACTAATGCAGTTAATTTTAACGTAATAAAAAAAAAAGACGTTAAAAAATTGGATAACAATTTTTTATTAAAACAATCAATTAAATAATTTTTTTTAAGAGAGAGGATAAAAAATATATATAGGTCAAGCATATTAAATTATCTTGCTCTCATTTGCCTATATACAATTAAGATTTTTTGATGATTTTGTCTACGTTTTATACTAAAAATGCAAATATTGTATATTTAAAATGCACGATAAAAAAGTAATAGTTTGCTAAAAATCAGACTTGGAAAGGCTTGCTATACTCCAAACTTCTCACTTGTACATGTTTGCGTACACAGACTAAAAATTTTTATTATTGTTTCTGGTAGTTTTCTGTCGTAAATCGGACATCTGATTAGAAGAATCGAGTTGCATGACAAAAATAAAACCAGATGCAATCCTAAGCCTCTGATAATTAAAGCTTTCGCCAATAAATTTTCGTTTTAATTAAATTAAATTTTTTCACGAACAAATGGCACTTCAGCAACATTGATAATAATTACATAAAGCATAATTTATAGTATTTGTCCATCTCTTCCTGCAAGCTCCTGTATTTGCGATTTATTATTTCAAGATCATCGAAGAGTATACTAAGAATATTCTCTCACGCGGTCGGCAGTAAAGTGGACCAATTAGTAAGATACGAAGGGAGAGGAGAGATTGACGAGCTCTTTCGATACATACGATATGTACCCGATAATTGCAGATCGGCCGAAGTGTAAACTACGATTTTAAAGGCACGCCCGGCGTCCGTTCAAGGGGCGTCGACGTTATCTCGAATCTCACGAACGCGGCCGTTTGCCAGAAGGCGAACAGTCGCCGCCGGAAATGACGCGATTTCCTCGAGACATTTTTCGCAGATCTGTGTGATGATAGAGGAAAAATAGTAGGTGAATCGTTAGGGTGCCTTGACGTCGCTTGGTCGGCCCATCGATCGATATTTTAATAATAAGCTTGCATTTTTAGATTTTTTAGATTGTTACTTTATATTCTTACAGAAAATAATTTTTATCAATATTACGCCGATAATTGATACATTATATACATAATATCGCAAAGAAATATTAGCGAGACAATGATCTTATCAGATTTAATGATATTATATCAGAATAATTATTGTACTAGGATACACTGAAGAAATATTATCAATAACGTTTCGTATTAAAACAATTTCACAGATTTTTTAAACTCACATATTTTATGTATTTTGAGCTGTCACAATTGACTTTGCTTTGAAAAATTGTCGCTCTCGTCTCATTTTTTGTATAATCATCTTCGAACGCAGCAATTATAGCAATTTATAACATTGTTATAAATTCTAAAGACAAAAAATAATTTGCATCTTATAAACTTTGATTGCGTTTTATAAAGAGATAAATCTTGATTCAAAAAAAGATGGCTACTATATGGAGCATTTACCTTACGTTAACAATGAAACTGTGTTTAAAGCTACGGTCGCATGGAATTTACTTGACAGAATTCTTCCATTATGGACAATATACTATATTTATGTATAATATATATATATACATTGACACAAAAATTTTTTTTTGTGCATGCAACTTAAGATAAAGCGAGTATTTGCGCGTTGAGTTTTGTCAATAATTCTATGAGCGAGGAATTTTGAAGAAAATGGACTTAATTTCCCTCTGAATAAGTACAACATCTGTCGATAACATCTCGGTGATACTTTGAATAGCGCTCGGCTTGATACTCAAATTGCATTGCGGAATCGATTAGCTGCGACGCAGGCTGCGTCCACGATTGGAGCCGTGGAATCCTATAGGGAGCCGGTCGGCATACGGCCATTCAGTCGCGATTACAACGAGTTTATTGCGAGCGGATGTCGATTATTTACAACACGCCGCGCTCGCGCTCGCGTGTAGGAAGTTGCACGGATACAAGTCCCGCGAGGGATCGGGGGCCCCACGCTTTCGATCATCGACATCGTGCCGGTATGAGCGATCGAAGGAAGGGACAGGGGTTCCACGAGACGCGTAGTAAGAGCGGACCCCGTAACAGGAGTCGGAGCTCCGCTCTTTCTCAGGGGGAAGAAAGGGGGAGGGGATAACTGGGTGAGGGCACGATACCATTAAATAAATGACTTTCTCATTTTTGTCATTAACGCTAATCGATTTTGCCCAAGGAGACGGAATTGAAAGTAATCGACAAGGTTATACTCGGTAACGAGTCTCAGAGTTTATACGCGACGCACACGACCGTTAATAAAGTTATTTACTTTTTCCATCTCTGGGCTCATCAACGTTCCGCGTTCGAATAATAGGACTCTATCGACTCTGCTGGATCAAAATTATGGTGGAAAATCGTCTTTTTTTATTAATTTATAGTTGATTTTTCCTTAAAATATCGAAATTAATAGTATTTGGTTTATAATTGATCGATTTTTGAATGATAACGAAATTTTTGCATACAAAATGATATTGAAATGTACGATTTATTACGAGAAAGAAACGATTCACAAAAACAGTAATAATAATTCAACATCATTGTATTTTTCGACAGAGAAAAAAACAAGAAAAGAAAACAAGAAAGCTGCTCGGCATACGTACCCAGATAAGTTTCGCGGAGAGTAAATGCTCTGTGATCATAAGGAAGGTAGAAAATATTCGCGTTCGTGGAGGGTCGACAAGTGACGAATGGTCAGCGAGAATAAAAATTCAACGGTAGAGAAAGAAAAGATAGGAAACTTGACAGACTTGGGAATCGAGCGATGCTCGACAATTATTGTTGTTTTCGCCATTAAGTGAGATTGGCGTAATCTGCGCGTCTAGCTTCGCAAATTGTATACGAGTCACTGGAATCCTCGGAGAGTGAACCTTCGCCGAGCAATTACACAATCCGTAGTTACACCGGCTAATTATGTGCAACGAGAGTACCATCGCATTATCACGCGAGTCAAATTCATTAAAATTCCTTTTCTTTATTATGTTATCATTCGTACGACGATACTCGAACAGTAAAGTAACAATGCGAGACGCTCCGTCAAATTTCTTTCCGGACGGTTCGTCGTATCGTTGGTGCTGTCATCGTGCCGCGGACGGCTTATCGCGTCGTCGGTGCCGTCGTCGTGCCGCGGACGGTTTTCGCGTCTTTCGCGTCGCGTGTCAACACAGCATTGCCACGAGTCGCAAAGCGAAAAGAGAGAGAGAGAGAGAGAGAGAGAGAGAGAGAGAGAGAGAATTTATTATATTCATAATTTTAGAATCTAATCAAAATTATTTTCTTTTTGTAATTCTTTTATAGTAAATTGTAACAGGTTTTTTTTTCAAATCGGTCAATACTTGTAAAATTGATATATATATAAATTCTTTTTTTTTATTACATGAATTAAAAGAATTGATGTATTTAGCATTTCTGAAATAAAGTTTAAAAACTTAATAAAATCAGTCATTAAAATTTTATTAAACTAGAATACTATAAGCGTGCGCTACGCGCTTTAATGATCGTATTGTTTAATAAATAATTGATCTATAGAAATACTTATATAATTTAATATTTCGCATATATATTTTATACGTAAAATATTAAAATATTAAAATATTTTGTACGTAAAATATTACGGCAATGAATCAGGACAATACCTAACATGGTATTCGGTCTTGGCAATATGAAAGCTATAATCTTGTAAAAGTTTCTACTTTCAGATTATAGTTTTTACATGGAATTATTAAAGTTTATTATTAGTAGCGTTTTTTTCAAAATTTATAAAATTATTTTATTAATCTGCTTATTATTATATGCATCGAATATAAAATTCAATGCGCGTAATAAATTTTTTGAAATATTAATTATTTTGAACGTTGCTATAATTTGCATCTTCTATTTGTATGTTACAGATCAACGTAGCGACTCTGACATCCTGAGAGGAGGGGGAGGCCTAGGAGAGGTATCCTGCATCGGCGGAGCAACCCTAGGGTGAGTATTTATTATTTGTATATCGGTTATTAAAAATCGCGTACGCGCATTAATTCGATCTCTTTATTTGAATAAATTAAATAAGAGAAAATTAAAAAGAAAGATTTTACATAAATTCTGTAAAAGTTCCTATTTGAAAAAAAAAGTCTTTTTATAATTTATAAAATTGTTCCATATTTATATAGAGCTTTTTAGTATTATACGCATCGAATATAAAATATACCGCACGAAATATTATATTTTGGACGCTGCTATAATTTGGACTTTATATTTGTATGTTACAGACAACGTAGCCGTCAGTGCCGGTGAGTGATGAACTTTATTTTATTTTGAGGTAACGGATTCGTAGATATTGTAGATGCAAATGTAGATTGTAGATTGTAAATAGATTCGTTACCTCAAAATGGATGGGCTAGAATATATTCAATCAAATAATTTTCAATAGATTTTGTCAATATGCATTAAAACACATTACAGATACAATTTAAAGTATATAAATAAAAATAAAAATTTGAAAAGAATATACAATTTTTTTTTCAATTGATAAATTTTATTCAATTTGTTTAATTGTATATATATATTTATGTACAATATAAAATTTAATACACATATTACATTTTATTTTATAGACTAAAACTTGTATTTATATTTGTTATATTGTTATGTAAATTTATATAATATTGAACTCTTAAATGTAAATGCTATCAGTATCAAATTATATGTATTATTGGATATTAGATATATCTATTTGATACTGATAGCATCATTAATTGTTAATTAATTGTAATTATAATTGCGTTATAATTTAATTTATATATAATTATATATTATAATTGTATTAATAATATTATAAATTATATATAAAGTTTCCTTTTTGTTGTACGTTACACGAAAATTTATCGAAAAAACATGTATAATGGCAATATAATAGAAATTCTCAATTAATATATTTGTTAAATGTTAGTTTCTATATTATTTATTTTAAAAATATTTATGAACTTAAGAGCTTTTCATATTTATGAATTTAATATTTATGAACCTAAAACTTTTCATACCAAAGAATCGTTGATAAATTCGGGAAATTATATTTCAATTTATATAAATATCACAAATATCACTAATTCTTCTAATATTTAATAGAAAAATGATTAAATAAGAATGTGAAGACTTCATGTTAAGTTAACGATTAAATATTAGCTTTCCGTTCACGAAATTTAACGATTGCCTTCTGCATTGCAAAATCGCGAGTAAATTATTTCGAATTTCATAATTTTGATTTGATTGATATTTACGGATTTCGTATCGGAATTAATTATTTGTTAAATAAATTATTAACTACATCGCGAAAATACCGCGTTCTTTCCACGTTCTTGGACGCGATCGCTGTCTTAACTAAGGGGCCTTATCGTTGTCCCTCTTGTCAGGTGAACGTTAGTAATGTTGCGTGGTTCGTACCGGCGAGGAGTCGAAACAATCTTCATTGTGGAGAATTATTTCTTGTCGGTTCTTGTAAGATCCATCCGCGACGTCTAGTTCGG
>NW_021849866.1:689943-694340 GCF_003651465.1 Formica exsecta | reverse complement strand
ATTTTGATTTGATTGATATTTACGAATTTTGTATCGGAATTAAATATTCGTCAAATAAATTAATAAACTACATCGCGAAAACACCGTGTTCTTTCCACGTTCTTGGACGCGATCGCTGTCTTAGCTAAGGGGCCTTATCGCTGTCCCTCTCGTCAGATGAACGTTAGTAATGTTTCGTACCGGCGAGGAGTCGAAATAATCTTCATTGTGGAGAATTATTTCTTGTCGGTTCTTGTAAGATCCATCCGCGACGTCTAGTTCGGTGCCCTGTTGAAAATTGGGGATATTCGTTGCAGGATTGGAATTAAACCCAGGTTTTCCTGGCGATTTCTGAAAGCAATGGTTTTGGTAGTAACTCAACGACGACTGCCACACGCCTTTTCGAAGTCAAACCAGAAAATTAATTTAAATAGTATATTTGAAGGAAATATATTTTTCTTTCTTTTTGTTAAAAGTGTTCTTCTATTATTATTAATATTAATATTATTATTGTCTTAATGCTAAAGGGACTTAATAGTAGATTGAACATGGATATAGCTATTGTGTATAAATTTCTATTTTTTGGAGAATTATTTCTTGTCGGTTCTTGTAAGATCCATTCGCGACGTCTAGTTCGGTGTTCTGTTGAAAATTGGGGATGTTTGTTGCAGGATTGGAATTAAACCCAGGTTTTCCTGGCGATTTCTGAAAGCAATGGTTTCGGTAATAACTCAACGATGACTGCCACACGCTTTTTCGAAAACGAATCAGAAAATTAATTTAAATAGTATATTTGAAAGAAAGATATATTTCTTATTATTTGTTAGAAGTGTTCTTCTATTATTATTAATATTAATATTATTATTGTCTTAATTTTAAGTTTAAAAAGACTTAATAGTAGATTGAACATGGATATAGCTATTGTGTATAAATTTCTATTTTTCAAGTAATTTCAAATTGTAATCAGTTTGCCCGTTTCTGTTGATTTTTTCCTCCACAAACGAATTATTATATTTTTTTGAATATTATGTTACAAAATATTATGTATGAATATAAAGTAAAATGTGCGCATACTTGAAAACTTCGAGACAAATTGAATGGGTACTCCGATATCAGTGAAATATCGGCAAATTAATGTATTTAAATGCTACAAAAAAAAGATTAATTATAACTTAGAATTAATTAAATATGCTTCATATTATTTTGATTTATTTTATGTGTTGCAAAGAATTCAAATCAATTTTTTTAATTTTGCTGTTATCGGGTTTGATTCGTCTCGAGCAGTTGGTACCCAAGAATTATTCGTATTCGCACATTTATAACACAAGCTATAATAACGGTGCATGTATTTTATTATCCATAAATATAGTTGTTCGTAACCACATTTTCATAAAAAATTGTTATATTCATTTATTTTTCAAAAAAGAGATATTGTATATTTTTTAATAATGGAAGAACATATTTTTTCGCGCGATTCTCAATCTCGTGAATTAAAGATAATGATAATGGTAACTGTCGTTGATTCGTTACCGAAATCATTGCTTTCGGGAGCAGTCTGGAAGATCCGGGATTCGTTCCTTCCTACAGCGAACCCCCTGATATTCAACGGATCACTTAACTTTTCTTTGCGGATTGATCTTGCGGGATCCGATGTAGAATCAAAAAGTTAATCGTTCTCCATCTTTAGAATTGTTCTTGTCTTTGTCGGATATTAACCGACGTGTTATCTGGCGGAGGGATTTTGATCTGGTCAAATTGTTGGGCCAGTTATCCTCCACTGAACGTGGCGATAACGCAGTTTTTATAACGGTATCTTAAGACATAAAGTTTTATTCTGTTTAGCCAATCCTCCGCAAAACGATACATATATTTTATTCGCAATCGCGAAATTTTTATTTTCAAAATCATGCATTTGAAAATTAATCGGGCAGATTTAGATTTTATATTCACAAATATACTATATTACAGACGCGATTATAAAAAGCGTTCCAAATATCCGTCGACATATTTTTGTTTAAATATATTTTGTAATTATATAGTAATTATATCGTTCCTCCGATTGTTTTAAAAATTACATGTACGTACATTGGAATCGTGTATTACGACTATCGTCGATTTATTTATTCGTCGCGTTTTTTCGCAAATTTTAAATCGCGGTTTATCTTGTAATTTAATCGTTGATTTACATCGAAGTTTCATCTATATTTTCTCGGATATTTTCTTTGAAAATCTATGCAAAATGCGCCAATAGTCTAAATACTTTTTTCTATAATTAAAAAACGATCGATAACTTTATTAACGATTCTTTTGGACATAATTGTTTGCATTATATAACACTTAATAAGCTTTGGAATTGCATGTTGATCATTAATCATAAATACGCATTAATGTTTATCAGCTATATCTGATCTAAAAATTTCTAATGAATTCTGCATTATATGAATATTTCGAACATTTTCGTGTAAATAATACAGTTTAAATTTTTTGTAATATGTTTTGTAATTATACAGTATATATTATGTGATTATTTATTATATATATTTGATATAATTCTTTATGTATTATATTTTTTATTTTACAAGTTTGTAAAATCTATTTTTTAAAAAAAACCTATATATTAGAAGAAAATTAAAATTCCAAATTATATTTTGTATTATATTTTTTGTATACTATTATATATTTTGTATATTAAATTTATTGTACATTTATTATATCAATTATTGTGTAATTAAATAAATAAAATCTAACCTAATCCGAGAAATAAAAAGAGAGGAAACAAATCATCCTCATACATTTTTCCTCCTCGATAGTATCTCCACCTTAACGAAGGCATTTGCCGGGTGAGGAGGTTTGAGTACTCTAATGAATCTAAGAGCTATGCCGGCGGTATAACGTTTTCGAGTGAAGCAAGTTTGATCGTTCTGAGACCGATTAATAATGTCATATATTCCGTCTTGATTATTAAGGATACTTAAATTATTAGATTAATCAATTAAATACTTCAAGTAAGCATTTGATTGATTAATCAGGGCAAAGAATTTTGTGCTTTAAAACCAAAATAGCAACAAAAACGGGAGATGTACTTTATATTAGTTATATTATTAATGTATCATATATTTATATTAATCAAATTCTTTTAAAACTTATTTTTGGTCAAACATATATTCATGGTAAATTGGGTTTAATCGCTCTCAAAACTATCAAACTTGCTTTATTCGAAAACGCTAATAGTTACCGATAAGATCACTCATGCCGGATAGATCGAAGAGGAGGAGTCAGACTAAGAGAGATACTGTAATTATTATATATTTATTATACAATAATTTATATAATATTATATAATAATTATATACTTACTATATTAATATTTTTGAATAAAACGGAAGCAAAAAAGATAATAATCGAGAGAATAGAGAAAAAGAGGCTCCAAAATATTTTCATATCTCCTCGAAACTTAGAAATATCTTGATACGTGATACGACATAGAAAAAATTGATTTCTGAGAAACAGAAGTCTATCCTACTATAGTTTTGTCCGTAATCTCTTATTTTTTAAAGAGTTTTAATCATTAGCAGCATTAATTAATTTTTTCATATGATCGCCCAATAATAGGTATACTCGGGTTTTCACGAAATGTCAACAAAATGTCACAAAAAGATCGAGATATTTCTTGCAATATTGGTTAAACAAAGTTAAAAGTTTCTTTTATATCTTGTGGGATGCTACTCCAAAAAAAATCTACTTCTTACAATACTAGAATATATCTTTATACAATATACGAAAAATTGTGATTTCCGAAACGCGATAGTCTATTTTATTATAAGTTTAATATAAACACCATATGTTTGCAAAATGTACAAATGTTACCGATGCATTGCGCAAATAAAACGTCACCATGCGTTAATGCGCGTTAATTGCAATGACGAATGAATGAACACATCGATGTCAAACTACTCGACGTCGAGCTGAATGCAGCAGGAAGTGCATCGGGCAAGAGTAATGGTGGCATTGCACCTCGATGCAGTAACAACAACGCGGAGCAAACCAACGGGAGCCTCCCCCTATCTCTTTCTCTCTACTCTTTGACATTCTCGAATCTACCTTTGTATATTATAATGCTAGGCATTCGATGCAGATGCAGAAGACATTGCGCCGTATCTTCCGTCGAACTTGACGAACCTTGCATTCGCGCTCGCTTCCTTCGATTGCATAAACTCGCGGTGATATTCCGGGACCAGTGGCGTAACAAGACGTGTACTCGAAGTGATCGGTGTTCAAACCCCATCAGTCTCTTTCTCTTCCTTCTATGTAAAATTGGTGCACTGATAAAAGATGTACTGAACCCAAAAAAAATTTTTTTTATTTAAAAAAATTTTTTATTTGGATCATATTTATTATTTTCAAATATATATAAATAT
>NW_021849866.1:652599-689792 GCF_003651465.1 Formica exsecta | reverse complement strand
AATATATTTCAAAAATGATTAATAATTTATTATGCAACTAATAATTTATTTAATATAATAAAACATTTTTGGAAACAAAGTATATATTTATTTAAGTAAAAAAAATCAAAATTAACAAAATGTATTTATTTATTTGATTAAAAAATTTTATTTTTAGTGTACAAATTTCTTATTAATAATTAGAGACATTAACTATGGCAAATTGATCATGATCAGTAAAGGATCTGCCAACGATATTGGAATTACTTCCAAATTTTCTCCTCTCGCTCTATTACGCCTCTGCTACGGATGTATCCGGAACAGGTATCACCGGCTGGAAACCCGGCACGTCGTAAAGCGCGCACGAGCGGGCGCAGGCCGTTGACTGGTACGACGGGGACCTCGTCTAAAGATCATTTTGTAAAAGCCAATAACTCATCGCGGTGAAAGCACGGCAATAAATTTTGCGGGCGCGTCTGCGATCGTTTTCGTATAGGAACTTTATTCCCACCTTGCGGAACGATAAGCTCGATACGCTCGTTAACGTTATAGATTCTCGGAAAGAAAATATTCGCGACGACGTCAAGTTTTACGTGACAATATTTTTTGTTCTTCTTTTTTTTTTACACTTTTTTCGTGAATTCCCCTTTGCGGGACGTCTTTATTCGAATAATATTTTATAGGAAACATGGATAAGTAAGAATGAGACGCGAGAGGTTTGAGATATTCTCGATTAAGAAAGATTTATTTAAACGATAATCACTAGAAAGATTCGTATTCATCTTATTTCTCTGGCAATCAATTTCGATCGGAAAGGCCGGGTTTAATTTACTACAGAAGTAAATTGGCATATTATTGAGATAATTACCGATATTTTTTGCGAAGATCGATCATCAGGTAATTTTGAATAGAAATTCATCTTGGAAGCATTACTTTTCAATTAACAATTAAATCTCGACAAAAAATACATTGCAAGTCATCAATAATTTGCCAACTTATGCCCGTGGCCAATTAGATTTCCTCAATGCTATAACTCCACATATTCGCAAAACGAGATAGTCACGATGTAGTCGAATTAATGCCAGTACCTAAAATGATCAGTGACTATGAGCGGTCGCTTACGATCTCGTCACCTCTGTAAAAGCTGTTATTCGAACATATTTCCTATAAACACGAATTAATATTCAATCTTGTTGCATAAAGCAACAACCTGGTTCTCTTTCTATCCGTCACAGCACATGAAAAAACAATCTTTAAACATCGAGTCGGCGTTGGCTGTACATTTGCGGACGCGATCGCGATCGCAGGATAGGAGTTGGGGATAGGAGTTCTCGTGTAAGCATCGCAACATGTATAAGGATGGCAGGTAGGACCGGCCTTGGTCCAATGACCTCGCCAGAGATCGACCAGCGGCCAAGCTCTCGCAGTTCGTACATACAACGTTCGGTGCTCCTCGTCGACGTAACAACCGTCGAACATCATCTCGCGCACCGGCAAGGTCGTTGACATCACGCGCGCCTTCTTCCCCGTTTCTCGATTCGCGCCACTCGAATAATCGCGGTCCGCGTATTTAACGCGCTTTACGACACGTTGATATAATCGGCGACGCCGCGATCTCGGCGAAATTGACAACGGAGAGGCATCCCTCGTTGGGGAATAGAATCTTATTCATCGAGGTGGCTATTTTTTTTTCACACGCTGAAAGAATCATAAGAATCTTACAATTATTTTTCTAAGGCACGAAAAAAATACACAAAAATTTTAAAGAAAGATAATTTTTAAAGAAAGTTTTATATAAAAAAATGTCTTTATATATATCATATGAAAAATGTATATAAAATTTAAAATGTAAAGATAATATATTATATAAGTAATTAATTTCACGATTTATAAAATATTATTTTTTTTCACAAAAAATATAAGATAAGTAAAGATTTTATAAAGCAAATGATTCGGTAAAGGATCCGGGTAGTTGAATCCTCGCTAGGATTAAGCAAGGTTTTTTCGTTTGGATCGGAAACAGCTGTGCGATGATTTTTGCGAACAATTATTCGATAACGCTCACGCGTCATTCGGTATTCGATGAACGAGATGATAATAGGCATCGAAAAAGAAATATCGGCTCCAAAAAGAAGTGTTCGGTAATAGACTCCGGTAATCCGCGGATCGAACGGTTCATTGATTGCAGTTAATTCCTACGTTTTGTTACAGAAATGTTATACCGTGTCAATAATATTGTATCTCACGTGGCGTTTCGTGGCTGTAACGGATTTGAAAAGTGGATTGATGTGCTATTGTAATTTGTAACGTTCGACGGGTGGTACCTAGTCTTTTTAGAGACATCGGAAGTTTTATGCTTGTATAATTTTGCCTCGAGAGTCAGGTGAGGGAGGGAAGGAACGCACAAAAATTAAATTCCGCACAGTTGACAGTTGACCTAGTTCAGTAAAATTTTGCCTTACTTATAAGAAATTATACGGTGTTATATAAGTTTATCAAAGAGCGCTCTATAGCTAACTTTATTGATGTCTTGATAATATTTTTTACTTTATTAAATAATAATATATATATTTCTCAATTATAGAATATTTCAAAAATTTATTAAAATATTGGCTATTTAAAATTCTATCTCCGTGCAAGCAAGATACTTCTTTATCGTAAATTTTTTGATGGCATTATTTTTAAAATTTTACATTAATGAGTTACATGTATTTATAAACATTCCAAAAAGATAAAAAGCGAGATGGCAAAGAGATTCTTTTTTGTGACACTTTCCGTAATAGATTATATTTTTTTGCGAGCGAAATATAAGTTTCACTCAGGATCTTTATAGTATTTTATTAGAAATCCTCCCCTGAATAAAACACTCAGAATATTCTTGGTGGTATCTTTACAAAGCCACGCCAGCGTAAGATGAAGAAAAAACAGAGCGAATAAGCGAAGAGGAAGTAACACGAGGAGAGAGAAAGAGACGAGGGAGAGTAACATGTTACGTTAAACTATAATATCGTAATTAATGCCTTTATATGTAAATAGAGTTGAGTCGCGCACACATATAGAATAGTACAGTGCTTGTTATCTGAAACACATATTAGCCCCGAGGTCCTTACATGCGCTCTACTGCTGCACTTCCTGTAGTATTAATTGTGGGCGAACTTTGAGACCACCAATGTGGCTGTAAGAGCGCCAATTCCGCATACAAAATCTAGTGATCTTATTTCCGAACAGATAGCTCGGGCGTATCTCTTTAGAATTTAGAGAGATTTCTTATTTTTTATTAAGAAGCAAAATTATGCCCGTAGGAAAATTCTTGACATGTAAATAAATTATTTTTTATATAATACATAATAGCATTCTATGCCAATTTTAAATTGCACATTTATTATCTACGAATGATTCAAAAAGGGAAAACGTGCTAGATGTGAAAATTCTTTTCAAATTGTTGTAAAAATGCAAATTATGGTTAATAGTTATAAATAAGAGCAGTGATTTTATTTTAAGGCAATGAGTTTACAAATTATTGTCATAGTTAAAGTTAACGTCAAAATCCAGCTTTAATTAAGATATTGCATTTGACGATAATTCGCGCTAACGAATATTGCTTTCAAATATTTTTAAACTTTATCTTTCCACAGACAGCAGAAACCTTTATTCAATATTTCTCGTGATAAAATTAAACTATGTATAACCGCTGCTACCTTTTCACGATTATTAAGGTCATCCTTGGGAGCATTCGCAGAATTAATGACGCGCATCGTCGTATGCCGCTAATTGCAAAGGTGACCTCTGAAAATTGCACGTTGAAATGGCAATTACTATGACGGTGCAGCGAGAAATATGATCCCTGCATTGTTCAATGATCTGCGGTATTTCGTTAGCGCAATCTGTGTGAACAAAGTTATACACTTCCTAGATGGATGAATCAGAATCGCACGGTAAACTTTCTGCGAATTACTCGCAATACTGATACGAGATATATCAATTAATCCAGATCTAATATAATCTTCAAAGTAAATTATATAGTGTTGAAAAATTCATATTTTTTTGTTAAAAAATATGCCGGTTAAAATTTTTATATTAGATATTTAACACATTTATGTGTTAATTTAACATATTTCTATTATGTTAATTGAACTCAAATATTAAATTATTAAAAGTAAAAATAACACAATATGCACATATTTATAATTTTACGCAATAGATATGTTCCGTATTATTAGTGACAGCATTTATCTGTTAAAATTTATGGAAAAAAAATTTGATTTTATTCTACAACAGGAATGAGAGTAACTACAGACCGTCCATAACATTTTTCCATGTTAATTTTATCATTAAAAATATGTTGATTTTATAGAAAATTTATTTTAAATTACTATGAAATTTGCATTCATTTTGCGTTGAAATATTAACATAGTATTAGTGTCATCATTTAACATTTCCATATTATGTTAAATTAATACAAAAATTTGCGTGGGCCATTTGGGACATGTGATATATGTTAAATTTAAGCCAACTTTTTCAACAGTATATACATTTTTATCTCATCGACCTCGTTAATGCGCCGCGATCGTTAAATTTGCGCCGAGAAGGAGAAAGCTGGACCTTTGTGGATGCAGATGGATACTTGGATGACTTCGAATCCTCTGCATTACGAAAGATTATGTAATGCTCTTCGTTACCTGCAGATCGAGATTCTTATCATTCTTCCGTCTTTCATTTAATGTTTGCGACGAGAGATGACAATTATGTGCGATCACATAAATCAATTTAGATTATCGAATGTTGTCTTTTAACATTGCAAAAATACCTTGCAAGCATTTGACGTGTAGCTAGATTAAAATTATAAGAAGAAAGTAACCTTTGATTTATAGCCAATATTTATAGCATTAAGACTCTTAAAGATCTAATGAAGAATCGATCGTAAACCGACTTTAGCACGATCGGCAATACGAACGTTACATAATCCAGCAATAAATATTGAAATAACCTAACTGATTTTAAATCGATATTTATTTATTACTATGTAGGCTATGCATTTAGAAAAATTATTTCTAAAGAAAGAAAAATAGAGAGAAAGAGAGAAAAAAAAGAGAAAAAGAGAGAGAGACAGGAAAACAAAGAATTATTAACATTATAATTTGTGTGTAATTACAATATAACTTACCACAAATTAATTAAAAGATTTGAGCTCAAGATACGCGCAAAATATCCAGTGTTTAAAAAAAGAAATTATATCTGAACTTCTCTCCCAATCTCGCGAATCGACGAGTCGTTGCGTTATTGCCACGAAATATCACGGTTCCTCTTGCGTCATTAAACCTGACTGATTGTATAATGCTTCTCTAGCACTGGTCGAAACTCCTTTCCAATTTAAATGACCAACACGTTATAAATTCATCCGTGAAATCATGCGCCCAATGATTACATCGGAGCCGCTTGATTATTTGTTATACCATTATTTCTCGCCGAAAAATATACCCAACGCGGGAAAACTCGCAATACTGGCTTCTCGAAATACTGGCTTTCAAAACCATATCTTATAAATCATTAGCCTTTTAGTATATCAGTAAATTATGTATTAATAAAATCCTCTCTCTGATGATTTAATGTAGAAGAAAAGAGTCGAATCGATAAAATCTTATTTTAAATTACTCAAATAGTAGCTCTTGAAAAATAATACATAAAGATTTTTTTTAGAATTTTTAAGATTCTACGTCCTATTGACATACTTTTAGTCAAAGTTCTTCGAGCGATCTGTTTGAGATGATAGTATTCTTAATGACTTTTTCGCGAGTTTTGCGATTAGATATAGAAAGAGTCTAGGGTATCTCTAGCGGGGAGATGCATAAAGTCGGGCGGCGATCCTCTTGGTAGACGACCATGGCGAGAACGCCGGTAGTTTCGACGAAGCCGGTCGGTAATTAACTTCGCTCTTAACTTTCCTGACCTTCTTCCACCGGCGAGACTGGCCTCCCGAGACTCTCTATCGAAGTCCCGACTTCCCCTCTCTCGGGGAAGCTTCTCCGCTCGGCGAGTATCTTGGCCGCGTCAGGTCCCTGCGCTGCATTCCAGAGCCCGGATACATCCCGCGAGTTGCATCGCAAGAGTGCGCACACGCGTAGAGAGGATCTCTCCTTCTTCCGGGACCGCGGCCCCGGAAATCGGAGAGATTGCGCTCGCACGAGGCGTGGCCATTAATTCCATCGAATCCTAGTATATAAGTAAGATTAAAGCGCGCGTATTAAGTACTCGCTTCAGCGCGAGTCGCTCGATTCCGCCTTGCGTTGCCGCGCTAAAAGCGCATTCACGCGGTTTAGTTTGTAAAGGGAGCTAATAAGTATAGTAGTATATTGATGCTACAATATTCCTTGTTTCATTACAGTTTGATTAATTTACAAGTTGTAAGGAGAAATACCCGTGATATATTTTAGGGTTGCACGAGATATCAAGGTCTTGATAGTATAAAATTTTCAATACATCAATATAATATTTTTATGAATATTGTCTTGTCTTGAATCTTATGCAACCCTAATATATTTACAAATAAGAATTCTGTGTGTATCTCACATCGTTCTATGTATCAGTCTCTCTCCATTGCATTATTCTAATTAATTAATCTTAAATCATAAATTTAAATTTAAAGATATTAATTTTCTAAAGATCTAGAATATTCTTCAATTTTTATATCACAACTGTAAATAATTTGTCTCAAAGGATAATCAAGAGCTTAAGCCGTGTAAATTCATCTTAAAGTTCGCAAACGTATCCTCTCTTGATATTCCAGATGTCTCCGTCGCTGTTATTAATTACGCCACATGAATACAAGCGACTTTACGGTGGAAATTGGAGCCGCTATTGTAATCCGCCGCGGGGATTCTTACGCTATGAATTGCTCGCTATGTCGAGAGAGGGCAGGGGTCCGAAGAGGGTCGGTTGTATAGGCATCATTTGAATTATGAAATTAATACGATCGCGTGGCGAACGTAGTCTTCGTGTCGCGTAATCGTGCATTAAATTATGCGTCGTGTTGGTGGATGCCGTCAGAATTCTTGTATAGTATCACATGTGCCGTAATTATTTTTCTAAAGACCTATTGAAGTGTTTTTTTTTCTTTTCATTATCCTTATTATTTGAATAATCCATTAAAAAATATATATAAAAAGTTACATTAGTAGATTTTATAGTCTGTAATTTAATTATAAATTTATTAATTATTGCTTTTTTCTGTCATAAAATCACGGAATTTATATTTATAAGTAATTGTATAGTAATAATTCTGTCTATGTGTATGACATATTCATAATTTAACAAAATTATGTAGTATAAATATAATTTAATTATTTAACTATATATCAATTATGTGAGCTACTCTATATTATTATCATCATCGAAGTTATAGATTTTCGTACGTGAATGTTATAAATTAATTATTAATGTTGATTAATTATTAATTACTGGTAATTAATTAATAAATAAGGAACATTTGAGAACTATTTAAAGTGTATTTAGAAATCGCGAAATCCGATGCGAAACCGCAAACCACATCGGAGATGCATCATCTTCGGCCGCATCTTCGCCGCACACGCGCGTTTGCTCGAGAGGGAGAGAGAAAGAAACGCGACGTATAAACTTTCATCCTGACATCCACACGTTCGCGTGGTAGTCCGTGTCTTCGCGGCGTGTACACCACAATGGTTAACCTTATGACTTGGCGCGCCAAGAGGCCTCTTCCCCCTTTCTCTTTATAAAAGGAGGGTGGGGGGCTCCTCTTTTCTCGTCACCTGCACGCGCCCGTGTTGGGACACCGGCACCGGCCCCGGGGCGAGACACACGACCTATCAATCATGCGGCGATATTCACCTCCGTGACGCGCAATCTAGAGGTGGGCGTACGGAGTAAGGAGTCGTCGTCACCTTTGACCTTCGACGCGTGTCTACGACCACTGTCGTTCTCGCAAGAGTGGAACGACCGTTTCCGCCGCCGCGACTCGCACTCGACTATCTTTACTTTTGACCTTAGCTATGCAATTATCCAGCAGAATGATGACAAATATATGTGTTTCGGATAAATGATAATGATATATGCATTAGAGAGAGAATTAGGAAAAAACATGACTTTAATTCTTTAGTAGGGTAACCCGGGGAAAGATGCCACTTTTTCGTAATTTATAATTTTTTTGATAAAAGATATCACTAATCTACTCAGCTGATCGCATTTAGTACAGACGAAACGACAGTGTGCAGTCGTTTCTTTATGTTATATATTTTTAAATTAATCAAGATAAATTAAAAAAATATGGATTATAAATTTTTTCTTATAGTAAAATTTTTCTTATAGTAATTTGAAATATAAGATTATTGCTACATAATATTTATATCCTCAAGTGCGAGAGCATTTATTTAAATTATTATTCTGAATGAGAATCATATAATCTATTCGTCACAAACGTACGCACGTGTTTCGTATTTTAAAAAAATGTTTACATTTAATGTTTACTGTGAGCTAAGATGCTGCATTTTTGTCGGAGAAAGATGACAGCATCTTGTCCCGACTTGCAGATATCGACATCAGGTTATTTCCTGTAAAATCTAATCGCAAAAAGTATAAAAAGTTAATATTATACAACTTAATATGATTATAACTATATTGATTATTACATAAGAGATATTTCTTTAACTTATTTTGATTAATTCAAAAATATAACGTAAAGAAACGACTGTCGTCATGTGCATTGAACGCGATCAGCTGATTGTGAGTAGATTAGTGATAGTCTTTATCGAAAAACTTAAAAATTACGGAGCGGTGGAATCTTACCCATATTTGTAAGAATTTTTGTTGTTGTTACTGTTAAAATAATAAAAGAGAGAGAGAGAGAATTAGACTTTTTAATTATAACCAAATATAAATATAATCAGGATATTTTCGATTTGTTTTATTTTCTTTTGCTCATAATTAATAATTACAAAAATATTACCTTTCAAAATTAAATATGACATCTTCTTCAGAATCACTCTATATTCTATAGTGACTTTTAATAGAATTGATTTTATCATCAATCTTATCAAAACGCGATCGGTTGAAGAGGATCAAAAATTTTCGTTTGCCTCTATTCTTTGACATGGAGTTTTATGGATATATATCGTCTTTTCAAGACGAAAGTGCGAGCTCAGAAGGGGTGGAATTTTATAATTAATGCGATCTTTGACATTATGAGCGTAGTAGTCGTCGACAACGCTGCTGTTTCTGTGTCTTTGCTCGCGGATGCATGAGCCGGTAAATGGCTCACTTTTCGCCGAGAACGACCCTCGACCTTCCACACCGCGCGAAGATAATTCGTATACGAGATTGCACCGTCGATGTTCCGTTTCCTCGAGCTTTCGCTGAGTCTCTGCTAAACCTTCGATGGTGATCTCCGCGAAGTAAGTCGTGAATTTCTTCCGGTTTCGCTCCTCGAACGTCTCTAACGTAACAAAAATTATCTCTGAGTTAATAACGATAATTTCTTGATTTTGTGAAATTAACGCCTTAGAATATCATATTAAGTAATAATATACATTAAATCAACGCGAGAAATTACGATGCGAAAATTGATTTTGCGCTCTGTCAAAATATTTGCTGAATAAAGTCAAATGAATATCTGACAAATTTAAAGCAACGAACGAAGGAGAACCATGCATATAAAAATATTTAAATTAATTCCTAGTAAAATAATTTATAAATTCTACTTAAGACGCGTTAATGTGGAACAAATTCATAAAAACATGAATTTTATTTTTCATCAGTTTGCCGTAAAAAATTTATATTATAATCAAGATTATATATAATGCAACGAAACCACTGCATGGTACTGCTTAAGAGGAGATATTTCATGCATAATGCGACCTTCGGCCTCGATAATTAACAAAATTATAGCCAATTTGGAAGAAACCAATGACGTTCGATCATTTTAAAGAGAAACAAAAAGCATTTGGCCTTGGATCTTTCCGCCACAAAGTAGTTCGTACAAGATTGGTGCGCAAGAAAATATCGGTAGAAATACCAGAACATTATATTTAATCAGATTCCATTATATTTTAATTTACATTTCAGAAATTACGCACCTTTTCTCTTTTTGTTTACTTCTCCTTCTTTGTGTTGATTTAAGAAAAATCAAAAATGGGCTTAAAAATTTTCTGTGTATTTTCTATGTATTTAAATTTTCTCTATATCTTCTGAAACTAAATTAACGCAAAGTACGATAAATATAATAAAATAAAATGCGTGCGTTACCGATTGAAATTATTTGAATTAATGCTGAAACGAGTTTGCTCGATGGAAAAATCTGGCCTGTGAAATAATGTATATCTCGACTATTTGACAAGCCTGTTTACGACGTGAAAACAGCCTGCGGACCCTCTTTGCAACTACCCCTTCCTTCTTCATCGAGGTGGTCTGTCTAGTCTCTGATATGCCGGGATGTTCCTTAATAATTCAAGCGGCCTCGCTACGTAATAAACACGCATCTTCGTGCTTTACTCGTCGTGGACCGTGTGCGTTTTTCTCGTCTTTGTCGTCGATCGCTCCGTCCCGGTCACAAAAAGTCATTAGAGGAACTGGTTTTAGAGTTTCCAGTTAAGTCATCAGGACAACATTTTAAAGCCGCCAATAGTGCCGATGCGGTAGTAGTCGCTCAGTAATTTACAGACGTTTCAATATGTGCGCTTAGAAGCGTATGAATGCCGTCGCGATTTCAAATTATATGTCATAAGCGAGAATCGTGCGAAATGCCCGCGGAATTCGCAAAAACTGATACTCCGTCTCGCTTTGCAGCGGCGCGATTACGTAAGTTCACAGAGAAAACATGTCCATGATGATATGTGTACCGCGATGATATATCAATGAGATTAAATTGCGCGCACATACAGATTGCATAACGTATTTCCCACACACACACAACAAAAACTAACCATATTTTTTTAATTTCTTTTTATATTTTCATAAAAAAGATCAAAATTATATGTCTCAAGTTTTCATCCTATTTCAGATTCTTATCTTCAATTTTAGTCGATTATTTAAGTAATTTATGAGTCTATTTTTCTCTATTTTTCTCTGTTTTTCTTGTATAATTATTAATTACACGTACTTATTACTAGATTTATAACCAAAATATTATAGTATATGTTATTTAATGTTTTATAATTACATATTAATCGATATCAATACAATTTTAGAATAAATATTTTAACGCAAACTCCAGTTATTAAAATCAAATAAACACACTTTTAATATTTATTTAATATAAAAACTCTGTAATACAACGTTGCTTTATGCATTCAAGTTTGAGCTCTAAAAATATTTACGCATCCGTGTTTTTTTTTCATATTTTATCTGTATCATCCTTTCGGTAGTTTCGTTCCATCATCAAGCGCGAACAGGTTTGCCCCTTTGATTTTGATTCCCAATAACGCGGCACGGTGCATTATCGTCAAGCGAAAGCGTAACGAGCACGGCGCACGTTAGCGCTATAAAACGTCCTCTGTGTGGGAAGGTGCAAGGACGTCGTTACGGAATAAAGCCGCGTACACACCTACGGATGACCGTGGCTCAACTAAGCCCTAAGTAGCTTACGTACGTCTCGATGTCACAGGAATATCCGTCGATGACGTCCGCCCCCTCGTCCTCCCTACGCGAATTTTCTCTCTTTCTCTCTTATACTCTCCATCTCTCTCCCTTTCTCTCTCCTTCCTATCTATCATCTCTCACCTTCGCGACACAGAGCCTGTTAGAACGACGATGCCCACGCTGAAATGCCTTCATGAAGAGCGGCTAATTGTGAAGCAGTTGATAAACTCGTTCATCGTCGCGGCGACAGGCGCGGTGTATTTCTTCAATGCGGGATCGGTATTATAATGCAGTTTGCAATTACTCTTGATCGCATCGAATAACGTTCGTGTACTTCATCTTCTCTCGTGGGCTTACATGAAAATGGCATTAACTTTAAAAAGTATCGAAAGAAGATGTCATAAGCTATTAACACTTTTTCGTCGATAATATTTTACGTATCATACGTAAAAGACTTTTGGCTTAGTAGCATTAATAATTTATCTGTAGTATGAAATTTAACACCTTTTTTTTTTAGGCAAGGTCATAATTTATGCAAATTGCGAATTTTATTATCATTTTTATTATCATTAATCTCATTAAAATTAATATTGCAACATGTGCGCTGCACGTACAATACATATATATATATACATAAAATCCTTATCTAATTAACTGATAATGTAAATTGGCACGTAAAGAAATGCAAATGGAAATCAATTGGAAATGAAAGTGATAGCAGGCCGAAAGTAGCCCGCCAGCAGATAGAAATTCCTTGCTTCTACCTTGCCAGACTGCACCTCCTTTCATCCTCCCTTTCACCTTCTCCGCATTATCGCTGTTACATGAAACGAGACCCACGCGTATATGCGTTGCGAAAACGCGTCGGCGAAGGCTACCCAGATCGATTTCGCAGGTACAATGCGCCTGTCTCTCCAATAGCCTTGCACATATATGCATATATGCTGCACCGAGTAACACGATAATTCTTCATCGGTGATATATTGTAACCGAAAAAAAATAAACTGCTTAAGCTAAAAATACTGTACGTTGAAAAATGTCTTCCATTTTCCTCCGGAAAACAATCATATGATATCATCGATCGTTAACGTGATCTCATTTCAATAGAAAATATTTCAACTTAATAAAATAATAAATAAATAAATAATAAAATAATAAAAGATCTCTGCAATCGGTCCTTTGGTTTTCTCGATTTTCTACTTCCAATAACTATACGATTCTTGATTTTTCTGGGATATAAATAAGATCGATTTTCTCAATTTTTCCTCCCCATTGAATCCTTCAATGGATCTTAAATGGTCCATTGAACGATTAGATGTCGAGCGGCTCGGTTGAATCGTCCCGCTGATTGAAATCGAGAACAAAACGTAGCGGACGCGCGGCAGACTCGGAATTGAGATGAATGCAGCGCGAGCAAGATTGATTCCCTTCATTAAGTCGCGGCCTCCGCGCGCACAATTAAACGCGCATTACAAACGGGATGCAACAGCGCACACGAACCAAGTCGAGCCAAGTATGTCCTAACAAGAATGAATATTCCGTTCACGGAGGTCCCTCTATTATTGCGTTTTGCGTTTCAGATTGTAATGCCCGACGATGCGCATTAAAAACGCGTTATTTCCCCGTTCCTTTCCCCCCTTCTATTTTTTTCGCTCTCTCGAGATACTCCACTGCCCTTCATCGAAGAAAATGCAGCCCCATCGCGCCGTCCCAAGGACTTTCCGCCGCGTTCGGAGACATGACAAATATAGACAAATATAGATCGAGTCGACCACCTGTAGCGCATCAGTTGCATATATTATATATACAATAAATGTACCGCTAAATTCTTAATATTCTTATTCGGAGAGCAGTCGTATAACGTACGTATTGAAAAAAGTTAATCTCTGATCGGGAGTTAATCTCTAATTCACTTTTCACAAAATTAAGAAAATTTTATTTTAAATTTAAATAATTTTCTAAGGATAGTTTTCTCAAACCCTTACATAGTTAAATCACGCTGATGCCGATATATTGATATATTGATAAAAATACTTTTGTCGTGTTTGGCAAGAGACGACAGTAGCGTTTACAAGCCTCTAAATTCTTTGTATTTCAGCAATTCTATTTATTAAACGGGAAAAAAAAGATAAAATCAAAAGAAAATGTTTGCAGTCACGCGACATTACGCATTGTCACTTTTAACATCGACCAGTTGAAAGCTTCACTCGCGAATCAATCTTGCGCTGGGTGGTCCCAGTATGCGCGACCGGACAGAGACCAAAGTGGATTTTAAACGTATCCGGTCGAGCATAAAAAAGTGCAGAAATTTACGTTTGCTCGTTGCTCGCAAGCACGCGGAAAGAATGTGATGATATACTAGTTTCGTGAGGTTCCGGCCGCGTCGTCGACGAGGAATGCTTCTCTATCTCAGGAATCTCCCGGCATTAACTCTTTTTCCGCGCACGCTTTGTTTTTAGAGCTATATGTGCCGATGACACTCGTCTGCGCGGGATGCACAAACGGCGACAGGAAACGTCTCCTCTTCGCCTCGATACCGGGAAACGCGGCTAATAATTCCGGCCGTCTCGTCATTACGGTTATCATTATTTCAGCAAATGGACCTCCTACCTGCCTCGGTTCGCTCGGTTACTCGCTCCGAAGGTGATTCTTTTCACTCGTCTCTTCAATCCTAAAAGGCTTAAGACCACACCACGGACACAACGTGCCAAATTTCGCGCGAGAAGTCTGAATTTAAAGAGATGATACAGTGTCGTTTATCTATTTGTATTTGCAAAGATCAAAGCTGTACGTATAAAAAATATCAGATTGTAAAAATATAAATGTCAATACTCAAAGTAAAAAAATTTCTAAATAATTGACAGTAATTATAATAAACAATATCACAAAAGTATAGGAATATAAATTGCATTCGTGTAAAAAAGCTATTATTCTTTCGAGAAAATTTAGCCTTATATAATATAAATTTTAGCGTATATTTATCTATTTTTTTTAATCTTATACAGCATATTGATGCATATTTTTAAAAAATATGCAAATATTTATTATACAAGATATATATTTTGTCATATATTTTCTATTAATCTGAACAGATCGTGACATGGTTTCTTCAAGGATTCATTAAAGAATCCATTATTAAAATTTATATCTTCACATAAACATATGTTTGAATTACAATTGTCTGATGGCTGTCTTGGTGTATTATTAATTCAATGCTAAGAACGAGCAATGTAACTCTTGTTGCTAAGAACCTAATCGTAAATCAAAATACAATTTTTTAATTCTACTGATACTAATACTAACTATGCATTTTGTGTTGATTTAAATTTTACATATGTTATTTGTTTCCGTAGAGAGCTAAAAGAGATCGCAATGTATTCTTCGATTATTAGAAAAATAAAAAGATATGCTTGCTTCACGTGAGTTTCTTTTGCTCAAACAATGCTGCTTCTCGAACAAAAAATGATCGCATAAGAAAAGATAAAATAATTTTATTAAAATGACGTAATTGGAATTTTCTTCCGTTTACCGATTCAATTTTAATTGAGGCAGATATTTCGGGTTCCTTACGCTTTTGAAATTGACATGCTAATGAGAACAACAGTAGAGACTTAATATAGATGTCAGAAACTATATCGATTCCGAGAAACTCGCGTGACGACTTCCGCCCTTTAGCTATTTGTGTTTGCCGACTGGAAATACATACAGCAAACACTGATGACAGATCGGAACCTTTTCGCTCATAAATTTGCTTAGTGGTCATTTAATTCCCGCACGTCTTCGAGGCATTAAAAAGATATTGGCGCCTCGTAGAAACTTAAATGCCGAAAACGGCATCACGCATCGTTATGGAGACACATCGCGTCGGGATATTATTTTCTCAGGAGCGAGGCGTCGATCCCATGTGTGTCGCAATGCGAATGGTAAAAAAAAAGGACTACACATTGCAACTCTTTCTTTCTTTATAAAAAATAATTTATTAGTACAAAATATTTTTCTAAATTTCTATATAAGAGAAACATTTTTTTGGCATCCCCATACATATCTGTAAGAATAATTTTAATAATATTTAATTCTGGAGCACTTGCACTTTGCGAGTAGTCACTCTGAAATGTTTAAAAAGAAGAAAGAGTTTGAACAAAAAATGCTATATTCTTTCTCCCTCCAACTTACTTTTACGAAACAATATATTTATTAATATCAGATATAAATTAAAAAATAAACTAGTATATGACTAATAAAAAACGCTATTCTGTTGATACAATTTTTATAAATTTTATTAGCGTTACGTGCAGCTTTTTTAGAAAAATTTTGTCGGCGCCCATGATGTTGACCCGCCCCGAATAGCACGTGCATATATGTGAGACACCGATTGTAGGATGAGTCTTTATGGCTCGTAAATCTGCTCTGTCTCTACGCGATCTTTTGATCTCTTTCTTTTTTCCAAGTGAACTAATAGTCACCTTCCGCGCAAGTTTGGCGCCAAATATACATATAGTTGAAAGATACGATTCGGTTTTTATAAATATGGGAATATTAGATAGCCTTAATAGAAGATTATTTATAATAGTCTTATTAGAAGATTATTTATATTAGATAGCCTTAATAAGAGAATATTATTTTATACTCTCGACTAACTTGACTTTAACGGCTTAATTTTTTCTCTATGAATAGCTAAAGTGCGTATATTTTGCGATTTTTAATTGACATTACGATTTGAATTAATTACAGCTATTTAATTGTAACATTGAAAGACGTAGCGAATATTTTTTATACGCGGATAACTCATTGACAACTTAATATTTAAGTTATCTCGCTATATGTATGTAACTGATATCAATCATAATCTCAAATATATATATATATACAAGCAAATTTCGTGATAATATAATATTAAAATTTTAATTGATAATAAAATTTTTATTGATAATATAATATTATCAATAAAAAATCTGACTGCAAAGTTAAAAGCAAAGAGCATTCTTTATTTCTTACTCGGCCGTTCTCGGAGGACACTGCGTCCATCACATTAGAATGTCTGTTTTTAATTTCTGACTGCTATAGCTAAATTTAGACAACATAATGTATTACGCTATAGCGTGATCGATAAATAGATGGTTAAATATAGGAGCATTTTATATAATTTTGATGTAAAGCGATGTCAATCGTAAATAAAATAGATGGAAAGATTTTTCTAACAGATAGAAAAATAAATAGTCACGCATACAGAATTATAATAATGTTATAAGCGTTATAAAATAGGTTTTTATATTTTTTTACACTTTGTGAAATATCTGGGAGCGGAATTTCAATATCATCATAATTGAAGATCAAGATTTTATAGTGAAAAAGTAATTACCCATACAAATATCTAACTATAAGAAGATTAAACCTGTTAGATCTAAGAAGCCTGTTTTTTAAATATTATTTAAAAATGTTTGTTTTGAAAATAAAAAATAAAGCATATTTCCATACTTTAAAGGGAATAGTAAGAAAAACAAACGATAACAATTGAGTTCACTTGAAAAGAACAAACCTATCGCTGTGTCTGACTATCATGTCTGTATTCACTTAGCGATCAGCCGCAGGAACGAGTCTTCCGTGTCGGGTTTGCGAGCGAGACGAAAGCGACGCTTTCACGGTTGGCTTCGGCGCATCGAGACAATGTCTCTTGGTAGTGGCCGTGGGTTTAACAGTGGCCAGCCGGCTGCTATAAGGAGAAAGAGAGCAAGAGAGAGACAGAGAGAGAGAGATAAAAAAAAGGGGACGTCACGTTTCGCGTTTTCCTCGACGGCGGTGATTCCGTCCTTCGCACGCTCGAAGCGTGCTCGTATCCGCCGTCGATGGTTCACGCTGTTCGTCGCGGTCTCTCTTGCTCTCGAAGAAGCTGAAGTAGAAGATTGGCAACGGTCTCCGGCTCCGCTGCGATGCCCCTTTTTCGCCCCGCTCCATTCGTCATCTCGCGGCGCGACGTGGCGCACCAGGGAGGACGCCTGGTAACCTTTACTTAGCTTACACTACCACGGGGAGACAAAAAGCCCAGCCGGACGGGTGATGACTCTCAAAACATCAGAGGCCCTAGCGCCCGCCTCGCGGGAACGCAGTTCTTTTCCTGGCGGCACTCTTTCTTTTTCTCACCCTCGCAATCGCTGTCCGAGACCGGGTCGAGACGTAATGAAATATAAAAATAAAATAGAAAGAAGATACACAAGTGTAAGAAACCAATTTTTAAATGACCTCTTTCGCGGGCACATGGTCAAACGTGGAAGTGTTAAAAGGCACTTGTATATTTTACGTAATAAAACGTGGTAAAATTGACATAAATAAAAATATGTGATTTTGAAATATTAACAAATGATTTTTTTTCTCTTACTTTTGCAAAATAATTTTGTAAAATCTTTGGACATTTGGATTTTATAAATCTAGATAATCAAGAATTTCTCTCTCTTTCTCTTATGATATAAGGAAAGCTTTAAAAATATAATTATAATATTTTTTTTAATGATGGGAGATAAAATATAATGTTTATCCATTATGTGAAAAATATATACTTAATCATAACTAATCAATATTTTTGAAAAAGATTGTTCCGCTAAATCTCTTTCTTCAAACTAAGAGTTAACTCTAATTTATTATACATTCTTTATTTATATAAAAAAAAAAAAAATAAATAAAACATTTTCATAAAGATATTAGCATTTATATTTATGTGAAAAGAAAAACGAGCTCTATCTCGAATTTGATCGTGATTAGGTAAATAATATATGAAACAGTATTACGTACCGTGAAAGACCGTCGCGTATGCATATTTTATGAATGACATTTGTTCACGCTCCTTTAAATTCTCGCTTGGGAATTTGTTTCATAACATTCCTGGCGACAAACTTGTCGCTTGTAAGCGAATGGCATTTCATATCGTAAATTAAGCTATAAAAATTCTAATAAAAATCGTCAAACGACACTCGTTAACCATTAAATTATCTAAATTTAGCAATGTATTCAAAAACATATATCTCTGTGTTAAATTCCCTTAAATTATTCCCTCAGAAATTTTTTTTCTAAATTTAGAGTCTTCTAACTTCTCTTCTAAGCAATTTTCATTCTTGAGACTTGTGTATAAATTACCTTCTAATACATTTTCAATATAATATTTATTAGTCTAATACACAAACGTTCTATGAACGATATTTGCTAAAAGAATTGTTAAAGTCAACAAATATTTTCATTGAAAATTTTAAATTATTCACATTTTTAAACTCTATCGATTATTTCACTTCGTATCTTTTCGTCATTATAACATAATATTTTAAATATATTCTCCTAATTTTGTCGACTTTAACGTTAGTGGCCTCAAGACTATCTTAGTCTTACTTACACAAGTAACCTTATTATCTTAATAGCCTCAGTTAATTTGGCCGCCGCTCGAGTTAGTCAAGATTAAAAGTAGCATATATTTGCGCTCGGTCGACGCGCGAACAAAGAGAAGCGCAAGCAAGGATCAGTAGGACATAAAACCATGGAGGAGGAAGAAAGGAAGACGGTGGTAATTCGGAGTCTGCCGGAGAATCGCCGCTTAATAGCCGCTTAAACGCGAAAGTAGTAAAACTACAAGTGATACGTGTAGTCCTATAAGAGGTCTATCCTAGCTAAAGGGCTGACCCGAGAATCGGTAGTCGTAAAAATTCCTGAAGAAACGGAAGAGCCATTTCGGGCTCTCATCTTTTCCGTCTTCTTTTGAAATCTTCTCCTCTTTATTCAGTCTTTCTGTTCAAATTCTTCTGCCAAATCGTCGTTTTTGTTTTTCTCTTCTCATCGCGTTCTTTTTTTTTTCAGCATCGATTGACCGAGAGAACGTGTTGGATGACGCGCAAAGTAAACATATATACATCGTAAAAAATTTTCTAAAAATTCAGACACATTTTTGTCTGAATTTTCAGATCCAGGAGAAAAATTTCAGACAATCTGTCTTAATCATCTGGTTAACTCGAATAACGAGAATCAAGATCTTCTCTCGCTCTTTCTGTTTTCCTCGAACCGTGAACTATATTCCAAGTCTGCTGACAGGTTATAAAATCAGCCTAACGCGAGGTTAAATTACGAGGCTACTCCTGGAGGGACCGTAAGCGGGGAAAAAGAATGGACCAAGATGCCGCCGATTAAACGTACCGCCGCGCGTCTATTCTTAGAGACCGACTCGAGCTTTCTCGCGGTATTTCACGTGTAGAATTGTTCGACCTGTTCCTTGTTATTCCCCGGCACGCTACTTACGTCTTGCTTGGAAGTTAAATGCAGATCGGATACGAACCCGCGTCTTACGCGAGTCTATAAAACAGCGGTCATTATAAGTAGTTACGGTAGACGATGGTCAGACAAATTTGAAGCGCTTACATAGTCATCTACCTTGTCATCATATGTCATTTATTTAAGTCACGCAAATTGAATGCCTCGAGAAGCTTATTAAAATATACTTTAATTAATTGAACTATCGCTTTATCTGAAACGAGAAATCTCTGTACATAATATTTTCTGTATGCAGAAGATTATCTGAATAAACGTCGATTAAAAAAAACGCACGAATAAAATAAGTTTTCAAAATTTATACTTTCTTACGACATTTAATTTTAATAATATACATTTCGATGTAGGAACATCTGCGTTTCTGCATAATCGTAAAACTGCCAAAACGAAATAATCAAAGTCGTGCAAATGATATGCTTTTCGCTATACGGGGCCTAACTTTATCTCTCTGCCAAATCGTATAAGGTTAGATCTGCTTTGTATCTTTCGTTTATCACCCACGCCTATGCCCATAGCCATTGTTCGGCGTAGGAGGGCCATTTCGAGCGAACAGGTTCGCATTAAGGCAAGGAATCCGATGTTTCCTGGAAACCACTTGACGATGTGACGCGCGGGTTTTCGAATCGCGATGCTCACGCTATTTGATGGAGCGTCTCTTACCGCTCTCTCTCTCTCTCTTTCTTTCTCTGTGTGAGATTCGAGATTAGGTATATCAGATAACGGCCGGCTGGCCGGTCCGCTGATTGCCCACCTGAGCGCAATCCAGTTAGAAATAGGTGCCGCCGGTGAACCTACGACTTCCTTCGGAATTTCATCGTTAGACTTTATCAAAGGTGCTGATTTTATTCCAATCGGGCAATACATTTCGCACAAGCTCTAACTTACATATATATATCTTTGTTTTTTTACACTGTTTCATATAACTCTGATCTATGTAAATAGAATCTTAATATAATATGTTTTCGGAATAAATATACACGTTTAGAAAACTTGTAAAATATGGAGCAGGTTCCTATTGTGCAAATTTGAAATATAAAGAGAGAAAATTGTATATGTATTATATAAATATTTAAAAAAAATGGAAACTATAACATAACTATAATAATAATTAATTTATTATCAACAAATCAACGAAATATTAAAAAAGATTATTACAAGATAATTACGAGAGTAATTTATAATTTTTCTATACATATTTCACACACTGTTACATATCTAGTGTCATGTTAAAATATAATAGATATTTTTCGAGAATAGAACATATATTTTTCACTCTTCTCTCCGCATTTTAGAATTAATTTCATTTCCACGTGAAACATGAAAAAAATCTTTATGTAAGAAAATAGATGATAGATAATAGATGTGATTATACATTTTACGCGCTTACGTAAGTGGGCAAAGGTCGAGAAAAAAATGCCAATTCAACGAAAGAAGGGTGACAAGAAAATCCTCCGACAGAGATTGCCTTCTGCTGAACAAAGATTACCGCATCTGTGTTCGCATATATGACAAAATGGGATCTACGTCAGGAATGCAAAGCGATTAGAAAGATGCATACCGGCGTTTTTGCGGTGCTACTAAACCCATACTCCTTACATTATACTCATACTCCAAGGCAAAGAAATATCCGCACTGACAAAATCACCAAGTTTATCCAGCTGAGCGAGGAAACGCAGCAATTCTTCTCCATCATCTTTATTATCTTCCGATGTCAGCGATGACTGTTTTGCGGTTGCAGACCGGCGATTTATCGTCGAAAGCGAGAGTGAGCGTATTTCGATATTGATTGCGCTCTAGATTTAAATGAGCAAATAAACAATTACTGAAAGTGATTTAGTTACACTGAGAAAAATCCAAACCAAATCCCAAAAAATTTTTTTTTGATTTAACAAAATTATTTATTTAAATATTTATAAAGGAATTAGTTATTTCAATCAAGCAGTAAATATATTTGAATTAGTAAAATATATATAAAATAAAAGCAAAGCATACTTTTATTTACAAATAAAAAAAGAACTTGTTTTTTATCTTGATTATATTAAATTACTTCCTTTAGAAAAACATTTTTAATTTTTGATTGCTTGTTTCAAAAACACAAGTATTCTTAATTTTAATAAATAATTTTTTATCTTTAAAAAAATTAATACTTTTTTATTATAATTTCAAATAATGTATTTTAAAAATTATAATTTTTATCACATGCAAACAATAATTTATTTAATATAACGAACATTTTTGGAAACAAAATATATATTTATTTAAGTAAAAAATTACAAAATTAATAAAATGTATTTATTTGATTGAACAAAATTTTATGTTTAGTGTAGCAATTGGGTGTCAATGAAGTATCCTACATAGGTGACCCCATTATAAATAAAATTCTTACGTAATAAGTCGTCTTCCAATAATTTGCAACGTATTCTTTTTAAAATATATTAATACAAAAAATGCAGCTTACTTTCTCGATTTTCATTATTTTCAGAATTCTGTATTTCGTGTATGTATGACGCAATTATTAATTAAAATTTCGAAATATAAATTACGATGCATCATGATTATATAAGTAAATCGTTAACGAATAAGCTACTTATAGCCGTCCTTTCTGTTATAAATTGCGTCGAACGTGCGTGTAATTTTGAGGTTGAGGTCGCTTACATAGATGTGCGTCGAGTTAGCATCGCTGCGGTAACAGCACCGCAAAGATGTCACCGGGTTACTTGCTTAAACATATATAACATCACGACAATTACGCGGCATTAACTATAGCTCTTGCTCACGTAACACAAAGCAATTTATTTTCCAAGTTAAGTGCATCTGTTTCATCACTGATATTGTGGCTGCAACGCGTTTCGTCGGTAACCAGCATTATGAACAAATTTTGTTAAACGCGTTTTTAGAATTATGTAAAAAATATACACATTTATTTATATGTTAAAGAATATAATAATCTAATAATTATAAAAAATAAAAAAAAATTTGGATTTGGTACATTTTTTTTTCAGTGTGTATTATTTTTCTCTTTCAAAAGAATGAATATTTATTGCGCTACTTAAAAGCAAAAAGAGCATAAAGAGATGTAACTGAAAAGAGAGCAGAATTCATATAGATCGTAGGTCACTACTGCAGGTTAACGATCGTCGGAGAATACCGCGGCAAATCGCTATAGTAAATCGCTATCGGAGCCGTTGTATAAGGGATATCCCCGCGTTAATCTATCTCGATAGGCCGCGGAACGCGTTTGGTGTTAGAACGGCCGCTGGAAACGCCGGCACGCAGCAAGGGGCAACACGAGAGCTGGAGGAAGCAAGATTAGGGCCGGTGCACCTGCGCCCGTTGCTGGTATAATCGTACATTAAGTGCCTCTAATCCGATAAGGAATTGACTGACAAATCGTCCTACTCCGGCGCGTTCGCACACGTATACACACACGCATGTATACACGCTCGTGAACCATCATAGTACACGCGGATGCTGACCGAAAGAGAGAGAGTAAAATCTCTAATGTCAGTCGACGCTCCGTCATTTCCATAAAGGAACTCTATGTATTAAGTTATGAGGCGATTCTGCACATGTTTCCTCAGTCAGATCAAGCGTGTTCAAATCAGAGAGCTGAGAGTAGTTTTCTAAGGTGTAATTTTCTCCGTAAATGTAAAAAGGAAAAATGAAACAAGCGTGCACATATTACGTGACGTGTATTTGATGAAAACATTCATCGTATTCACTTTCGCTCGAGATCATAATTAAGCGAATAGAGCATTACAGTCTTGCATTTGACGTATCGGCTGTCATATTCTATTTAAAAATGTATTTGAAAAGTGGAATCTGGTTTCGTTTTCTAAGGCCCGCATAATAATTGAGCGATGACATAATCTAACTGGAAAAAGGCGGCATATCAACAATAAATAATAGTAATAAAATAGAAGACTGTATATATATAAAACGGTTATATTTTTCTACTAACTGTGGAATAGATTAGCGAGTATGTGACAGATGACAGATCTGACAGATGTGACAATCTTGAATTAAATAAAAGACGTATCGTAATAATCTTGGTAATGTAAAGTAGTTCCTACCTTGTTCAGCAGCTCTCGCGGATTCCTCCTATTGAAAAATTTGTCGCGTTACCACTTGACACTTCCTGACACTGATCAATCCGGAAACGATAGCCCTCTCTTGAGTTTACGTGCAAAGTTCCACTATCACTTCCACCGTACGTAATATTCGCTATGTGACGAACTGGTGATGATTTCCGGCAAGCTTGATTGACTCGCGTGATTTATTCAATCAAGTCGGTTTCTTTAGATCCATTTAATTGCTATTATCGAATGCAACGCGAATAAGATCAAAACATTAAAAAAATAAATAAATAAATAAAAGTTCGTTGATTCGCTCTCCCTCTCTATCCGTTTCTTTTTTAATTTCGCAAGGATTCACGTAACTTTTAAGGCGACAACCCCGAAGACGTTCTTCTATATATCTCTCTCTTTCTCTTTCTCTTTGTCCTCGATAACCCACTTGCTTTTTTATTCCCTCCTCCTCTTCCTCCTCCTCCTCTTTCTTTTTTCCTCCTCGTGGAATTCTGCGATCGCGAAGAGAACCAACCGGGACTCCCGATGACGCTCAAAGTGTCACCTTGACGAGAGGCTACGAATCGTTGGTCGTGCAGTGGGAAGTACGTCAAGAGGGAGATCTCGCGATGGCTCGAGCCTATGGTCTCGGGAGAACTGACAGCGGCCTCCGCTCACCGAAGGTAAGGTAAGGTACACCCTACTACTACTTCACCACTACAATCGCTAGAGAGTACTACTTCTACCACTACTACTACTAATATTAGTCCACGCGGGAGATCGGCTCTCTCTCTTTCTGCAGTCTTGGCCGCACGAGTCGCGTTCGCTCTCCGGCTAGGATGTATGTATCTCTCGCTCTTTCTCTCTCTCTCTCTCTCTCTTTGTCTCACATCGACACATGTACGTACGTACTCTCTCTCTTTTGTTCGCTTCGCTTGCGCCAATCTACCTTCGTTTTCTCTCGATGCGACCGACTCGACTCGACCGATTCTGAATGTCCTTACTATACGCGAATGGCGCATCCAGCACATGAGCTCGCCTAGGCCTCGTCGTCGTTCGTGTTCGCACGTCGACGGCATCGGCGACATGTGTGGAAGTCAGGGCACGCGTGTACGCGCGTCCCGCGCGGCGTGTAAGAACGCTGGGGATGCTGTGGTACAGACTACGGACTACTATGTCGTCAGCGTCTGATGTCGGTGACGCCGCCGCTGCCGCTGATTGTAGATCTCCGCGGTTCTCGTGGGACCAAAACAGGTTGCATCTCCTCACATTTTTTTTTTTTCGCGCCTTCGATAGTGCACGTCTAATGATTATATTTAAAGTTATGTTAGATTTATGATTAAATGTAAGATAATTTAATGGCAGTAACATTTGATCTGATTTTTTTCATATAGCTTAGGATACGATAAAGGAGATATTTGATAATAAAAATTTGTTATGACAGATTAATGTTTAAAATAAAGATCTAAATTAGTAGGTTTATATATCTACAACAACTTATTCTCTCTCTTTCTCTCTTTCTCTCTCTCTAATAAAATTTATAAATTATCAAAATTTCTTGAGAATATAATTAAATACGTACAATCTATTATATAATGTCTACATTTGATGCAATATTCTGATGCAACTCATTTGTATGAGAGCAGAATTAAAATATCCTGTTGCCTCACTGATAATAAATCAGGATTAATATATACAATATATACAATATGCATGCATATTTCAGCGAAAGCTCGTTTTGACAGATTCGTACAATATGCTAAACAAGTGAATTAAAATGTTTGACATTTATTATAATGCCGTATGTGAAATTATTAAATCAGTCTTGATATTTTGCTATCTAACGAGCTTCAAGCCAATATTATAGTGATCTTGATCCGCGATTGATTTATATCAAATAGCAGAGATTAAATCAAATATCCTGATCTGAGAATTTAATATTTAATATATTTGATCAACTGTAACATTCTGATATCTCAGTTTGAGCTAAAATTATAACGGATATACGCTTCGAATTGGAATTAATTCTCACAATCAGACATGCTAAATGTCAGAGTCGATCAATTAGATTAAAATATTGCGAAGTTTAGTTACGGTTTACTTATTGTACAATCTTATATCTATTAAATTTACTACGATGTGTGCTTGATAATGTTCAACGTCACATAATCTTAAATGGCTCTTTAGAATTATATAACTGTCACAACTAGTCAGATATGTTAAACTGGACTGAAGTTATCATAAAGCAGAATCAGATCATTTGACAAGTACCTATTTTGCAATCACCTATAATTTTTTAAACATATTCTCACGTTTGTTACATTAAAAATAAAATCTTTTCAATGAAATAAATACATTTTATTAATTTTGTGATTTTTTATTTAAATAAATATATACTTTGTTTCCAATATAAAAAAATATTTATATATTTGAAGATAAAAGATTATTTACTAAAATAAGGAAAACCTGTATTTTTGAAACAAGTAGCCAAAAAATAAGAAAATGTTATTTTAAAGAATTTAATTATTTTACTAATTCAAATATATTTGCTATTTAATTGAAATAACTAATTTCTTTACAAGTATTTAAATAATTCTTTTTAAATAAAAGAAAATGTTTTTGGATTTAGTAAATTTTTTTTCAGTATACGAATTCGTTAGAAATTTTCGTCGGAACAAAAGATCTAAACATATTGTTAGTTAATCTCTTATTGACACTGCACTAATAACGCAAGTTGCGCGCTTACAATTAATAGCTTCAAGCTTCAAGCGACATTTTCAGCAAAATCGCGCAGCTGGCGAGACAATTTACTTGCAGACGTGTTGTGGTCGCGAGAATATCGAGATGAGCTATAGTCGGTCTGTGTCTATTTCGAGTAGTCATTATTACTATGGCTGCAACCGGTTAAGATGTTCAGCAACGAGTAGTTACACTAACGTTGTCGCGCCAACGCTAAATGTGCGAGAAGAGGAACGAAAAAAACCGCATGCTTTCGACAAAGTATATTTCAATGTATAAATTCTATTGCTTAATAATAATAATACTTGTGTTTTGTATTCTGATGAATTTATATTATTCTAAGCAAAATTAGAAAAAAACTAAAATATTAAAAAATATTATTTTTTAAGGTTTTTTTAAATTTATTAAAATATTTGCTATAATATAATTCTCGTTTTATAAATCTAATATATTTTTATAAACTATAAACTATAAAATACGTTGAAATGTGTATATGTGATAATAATAATATTAAATTTAATTAATGTATTTTCTCTCTTTTTCTCTTTCTCTCTCTCTCTCTCTCTCTCTCTCTCATGGACAATGATTGATCCACTCTTGCAGCTTTATGTTATCATGACTTGATTTAGTTAAATTAAAATTATGACTATTTATTTATTACTGTGTAAAAAAACAATAAGCAGAGAATTATATATATAATACAAATAAATAAATTTACAATAAAATGGCGATAAAGTACGTGAATAAAATCTCCTATTATGGTACGTATGGACCATACGTATCTACAGAACATACGTACCTGAATAATTCACCATTCAGTAATGATTTCTTAAAACACACTTCTTCGGCGAGATACGAAATGCTTGTCAGTTCATTAGCTCGTAGCATTATATCTGAATGTAATCTCAAATATAATTGCAAACACCTGACAAGAACAGTTTCAGCAAAGATGATTGCGCGCTTAGTATGCCACGCGCTACGATAATTAAGTAAATTGTTTGCGGCGAAGCAGAATGAAAACACGTCACTTTGTTATTTATCGTAATTTTAATTTATCATATTTTTATAATCGAATCTCGTTTCAGAAATTAGTCACAAAATATCTATCACATTCTTTTTTTCACTAATTTAAGTCTCTTTAGTTATGATTGAATTTTTCATATCTCAACATTTAAAATTTATAAGAATATCTTCACTCTGTTATGTCAAAAATATAATATTAATCAATAAAATATTTCATATCGAGACTTTTATGTACTAGATAATTTATAATCTCTATTCGATAAAGTCGATAAAGTCGATAGATTTAGAAATGATTTTCCAACGCTATTATCCGAAATAAATCAGAATAGAGAGATATAATAATGAGGGAAAGAAATGCCCCATGTATTTTTTTTTTTTTCAACGACGAATGAAGCCGATGATTCGCAAACGCGTCGAGATCGACAAAATCGAGAGTCGCCGCGGCAGTTATTCGATGAAGAGGCCCCAAGTCCATTACACTTGGTGACCACGGCTCGTGAGTTAAAGATTTAGGTGATGTTGCAAATGAGAGAGCCTCCACACACCGTGCACTTGCCATTTCGTTTCCTGGATCGTAAATATACTCTCGAAGCGAACGAGAGACGGTCGAACGAGAGCGAGAGAGGGAAAAAGAGAAAGGAAGACGCGGTGAGAAGGGGTGTCGGACGAGAGGGGTGGAGCGGGGCCAGGAGGCAAAGAGGCGAGAAGGGGTTGATCGAGGGGGAAAGGGGGGGAAAGAGATGCGGTATCGTATTTTCTGTCCGCTCATGCGGAATCGGCATGTCGTAGATATCGTTCCGCGACCTTCCTCTCCCGGTGGCGGAACCCAGGCTCTCGGCGGTGAGTTAACGGTGCATATACCGTGTGTCGACGCTGTGTACTCTTCTCGGTTCTTGGAGTAGCCGTAAAAGGCCGCTAAATCGTCCGAATGTGCACCAATGGGGAGGACGATGGCCGGGATGTAACAACGGCCGCGAAAATGCGCACCGCAAAAGAATCCCCGTTGTCATTGTGTACCTGGCGGCGATGTTTTGCGGCAGCAACGACTGCATCTCGCGTATATGTATATGTACATACTCTGGCGAGGAGATACGCGTTGCAACGATGCGACGCTGACGATGGAGGGGAAAAAGGTGAGAGTTGCACACAACAAAAGGTTGCGACTCTTGTTATTACAAACACACACACAATCGGCGCTGCGCTTATGATTTTCTTCGAGAAAAACACGAATATACCGTAAAAAAAAAATTGATTGAAATTTCAGACAGTGTCTGCAGCTTTTTTGCAGACACACTGTCTGAATTTTCAAGCATACACGTATTTCAATTTTCAGACAAACTTTTCTGAACTTTTGAAAAATGATTCTGATAATTAAGATAAATTATCTAGAATTTCTTTCAGACACCCAGATCTGAAAATTCAGACAAAATGTGTCTGAATTTTTAGAAAATTTCAATCAAGCGTTTTCACAAACAAACGAGACTATCTTATCAACAAAACTATCATATCTTTGGTATCAAGAGCTCTGAAACTTTTATTATAATTCCGATCATTTAATTCACATTTTTTTTCAATTCTCTGGTGCTATAGATACAAAAAATATAATTAGTTGAGATGACTATATAATTATATATGTTTTAAGAAATATAATTATTTTAATATAATACATGTATACAATAAAATGAGATGACTCTTTTAACAATTTTATATTTTGCAAGCATCGAAGAAAAGTAATATTATAAAATATCCATATCGTTTTAATCGAGTTTTTATTCTGAAAAACTCGTTTTATTTCTTATGAAATTGATGAAATTGTATGTAGTGTGTTCTTTTATATGATCAACTACCGTGTTTTTCTTATGAGAAATAATGAATTATATTGAGTGCAACCAAAATTAAATTAGTTGCAATTATTTTGGCAATAGCAATTATTTTTCGTTTTAATCCCATTTATTAAATTTTTACTTAATGTACAAATTTTCTGTAAATTCTGTAGAACGCATTGCTTTATATCGGATGTTGGAACAATTTATAAATTAAATATTTAATATCCGTCGAAACAGATGAAAAAAATTATATCATCTCAATTCTTCTCTCGAGTTACGTTACTTCATTCGCGAGATGTAAGAAATTTCTGAAAAATAATTCTCGCGCATAAATTTCACACATGGAAAATATTCCAATCGTGCATTCTGTACTAAATAAATAATCCATCCAGCCCCAGCACCTGATCTCGTCGCGTCGCGTCGCGCAGGAGCCGCCGAGCCCCGGAGTCGAGTCGAGTCCGAGGCCATGCGTGTCGCGCAGGACAAGATTAATAAATCGCATGCGGAGGCCTCTCCACCTTTCTCTCGCGCCGACGCGCGTGCTGCCCGCGAAAAAAATCCACGGGTAAAGCCCATTTGCCGTAGGACCGCGTAAATCACCGTCATTGTCTTGTTGCTTTATTACCCTCCCCCTTGTGTCCGGTGAGCTCTCTCTGGCCGCTGCCACCGCGAGGGACGCGTCCCTCGCAACGCGTGTACGACGCGACGGACGCATCAGAGGCGCATAACACACGTGCGTGTGCGAGCGCATGCACACATATACATACGGCGGAGACGCGGAGGGACGCCGGCGCGGCAAACGAGGCGTTAGGGTTAAGTTAATTCAACCGGCTCTGCCTCCCAAGTAGCGGCAACGGAAAACGTGAATCGCCGCTCGTCGGAAGTGGCCACGGATCGTTTCTGTATTACCCCCACGGCGCGATGGCGGCAGCGCAGAAGAAACCGCGCGCAGTGTGGTGGCGGCCGCGGTGCCGCCAACAGTCGGGGATCTTTGATCATCAGAAGGGGATTAGGTGGATGAATATAAGTCAGTCCTCTCCTCCTCTTTACCTCTTCCCTCCCCCCTCCTTTTTCCTCCTCTCTCTCTCTCTTTCTGTCTTTTCTTCCTCCCTTTTCCCGCCGCCGCCCCGCCCGCCTTTCCACCCTACGCGAAAATGACTAATGCGTTTCGCGTACCCGAGAATTACCGCGGGGATAATGCGAAGGTATGGGAGTCCCGTCTGTCGGGTGGTGCGCGCCTCGGGACGCATTATGTATGGTAGCCTAATTTTATTGCGCCATTCAAGAGAGAACGCCATCGTGCGTTCCCATCGCACACGGGATATTCTTTTCGCTATGGAGATTATGGCGCAAGACCCTCTCGCGGAGTAATATCGAAAATTATGGCCGTTGCGCATAGTCTCCTCAAGAGACTGTGTCGCGAAGCGAAAATTCCACCTCCTCGCACCGAGAAATCGCTGCGGATATCGTCGCGAAAAGCGAGTCTACATGGTATGGTTTATATTCACGATTTACATTGTATCTGTATTTATATAGTACATCGTTGCTAGAATGCTTAGGCAAGAACTTCAGAGGCATATTGTTTGAATTAAAAATAAAATAGTTTATATAAATAAATATGTTGTGGATAACAAATGAATTTTTATAATCGCATTTGTAAGATTATTTTATTACAAGTATCTTAACAAGCAAGGAAAAGACTATAATAGTTGTACTCCTACAATTAAAATAATACAGTTATATAATACATATTCCTTAATTTTTTAATAATCATTAAATTTCTATTACTAAATTACGATTTACAACAAAGGTTTTAAATATTTGTCATGTAAATTAATATCTATTCATGGATTAGTGTACTCCTTTAAAAAATTTGGAGTATTGAATATTTTACGTATATCAATATTAACGTCGCAATTGCCTAGCATTGAATCTTTAATCTTATTGATAACATTGATCGATCGAATGCAATAATACATTGTACCAGTCTTTAAAAAAAAAAGCTATAAGTTTATCATATATTTATGAACCTTTCTTTCTAATTTAGTATATATATAAAAAATTTATTCGAAATGTATCCTAGAGTATTCTAGCAATACTTGTATATATTATAAGGTATTTATATTTTTCATGTTATATTATATATACGCATATTATATTACACTGTAAAAAAATTTCTAGAAACTCAGACACATTTTTGTCTGAATTTTCAGATCTAGGTATCTAAAGAAAATTTCAGACAATCCATCTTAATCAGAGTCGTTTTTCTAAAAGTTCAGAAGAATTTGTCTGAAAATTGAAGCGTGTCTGAAAATTCAGATAGCACTCCGTCTTCAAAGGAACTGCAGACACTTTGTCTGAAGTTTCAGTCTGTCTTTTTTTACGGTGTACCTACAGCGAGCTTTCTCCTTAGCAAGATCTCGTCCGTGGCGAGCGTGGTGTGCGCGAGCGTAGATCACATTAGCTACGGTCGTACGCTATTCGCAGATGCTACCAGAGTGCCATCGACGAGACGGTCGCGGTGCAGTTGCAATTCCGAAAGAATGCATTACGATAACATGCGAGCCGAGTGTTAATTCGCGCTTATCCGGCGATATGGATCATAATTTTGGTCGCGAGCGCACGTCATCGCGAATATTGTCCGCGTATTCATCTATTTGTGTATACAAGGTGCTTCACTGATATCTTAGTATTTCATTCAATTTTCGTTAAACCATTGAAAATTGAGATCCTGATAAAAAACACTGGAGAATAATATTGAAATTAATTTTTAAATAGGACGATAGAACTAGAATATTAATTAATTGATTTTTGACACAGTAACACATTGATTATTATCCCAAAAATATTATTAGTCTAAAGATTGAAAGCTGAACAAAGTAATAATATGTAGAAGATTTACTAAAATTAAATTAAAAAATTGTTACAAAAGACGATCATTAAAATATAGGTTTATTCTTGGTATTTTTATAACAATATCAATATCTATAATCGAAGAGTGAGCTTTCTCAACCGATGAGACACCCTGTAAATGAGCGAGAAACGCGTGGATATCCCAACATCGGGTTGCAGATATTTAAGCCTATCAGAGTATAAGCCGGTAAGAGTGAAGAATGCGCTGATACTCCGGATTTAAAGTGTATTTGTTACGCACTATTATTAATACGCGTGATGTATCTACCATGCAGGAACATATCCGTAGGTTAGTTAAGCCTATAGGAAAGCCTTTACATATCTGTAAAGAAGACCAGATGCGCGCGACAGAATTAATTAACGTAATTGTTAGTATCAACGGAACGACGGATAATTTTTTAGTTTGCGCGTGTAAGTTATCGCTTAGAAGATCTGGTTTAGAATTATTGTGTCGTAAATTTCTAGAGCGGATGCTGTATCGTTTTCTTTTTGAACATTTGAAATTCTCTTCTGGTTATGCAATATTTTTCTAACGATTTCCTTCGGTGTGTATTACGTATTATGAAAATATGGCATGATTTTAACAAGAGCAAAAAGAAGATTAAAGTAAATTATATAAATGTAAATGGCGTTTCTTTTACGTTACGCGACTGCATAGCACGCGCGATGTAATTTCAATTTGTGGAAATGTCAGAGTACAAGAAAAATTCTGACCCTATGTCTCTATTAATCTTTCTCGCTATCGCTTTGCGCTTTCACTCGTTTTCCCACGTATGTAGTTGCGTTTATCTACGAACAAATCTACAATATCGTGCATCAACTCAGTTAACGACATTAAAACCAGCTGTAAAAGCAACATTGAAAAAAAGTATATTAAGAAAGATTTAAAAATAGATAAGTAATACGATGAGTCATCAAAATTACATCTTATAAAAAATCACAATTTAATCACAAATCATATTCTTAGATTGATTAAATAATACTGAAATAGATCTCAGAAATTGTGGTAATTTTTTGTATAATACGTTTATATATATGTATAGTGAATTTCAATTTATTGCATTAATTAATGAATAATTAAGTATTACTTAATTGTTTGTGCAATGTAAATATGAGAGTTCTAAATTTATATTATTAAATTATTATTTATTGTTATTTATTTATTTTCATTTTATTTAAATTTAAAATTATTTTCGATAGAAACTATAATTTTTTGTCTATATTTTAATGGACATCAAAATACATTTGCTACATTTTTTATTAAGCTAAAATATAGCATAATCGTCAAAACAAAAATTACAAATTTTATGAACAATTCCGTTGTAAAGATAAAAAGCAGGAAATATATATTTCTCTATTTCGGAATTAACATAATTAAAACAAATTGTGATAATCTTGAAAATTCACTGCTTATGCGAGTTTTAAAGCATGAAATTTAACTAATTTGAATAAAACGCTAAGCATACATTGTCATCAATCTTTACCGATCAATCTCGTTTAAAGTGTGTTATTATCATATTCTTATAACACATATTCTCTACAATATTACGGAAAAAATAGTATTGCTTGATTTACATGCATATTTATATATAAATATTAGTGCTTTTCATTACTTTAGTTGAAACGAATGGAAGGATTGTAACAATAATAACATTGCTTGAGATAAAGTTAAAATAAATTATATAAATGCAAGTGGCGTTTTTTTACATTACGCGACTAATTAATATGTGATGTGTCATTAATTAACATGCGACGTGTCACTGATTAATGTGCGCGAATTAATGCGACGAATTCTTTTATTTATTCATCTTTATTTATCTATCTTATCTGATATATGTGGAAATGACTGGTATATATTACGTTAACATTGGCATTCTTTCCCCGAGAAAAGATCCGTACAATAGAGAGTTCATATCGGAAATATAGACGAACTTTTTACAATTAGTGAATATTTTCAAAATGTTAACCTCTATTATATATCTTTATTTTGTGTTATTATTCATGACAAAGATAATGCATGGCCAAGGACATTCGTGTCTCTGTAAATATCTATTGTATTTTTTACATTTTTTAACATTATGTGAATATTAAGAGTATGTATTAAAATGAGTATATTATTTTTTACAGGTAGTCTGCCGGATTCAGATTTTGCGACTGGTGTCAATCTCATTTATTATAAATGGTTCGTATTTGTGGAAGAGTATCTTAAAAAATAATAATTATATCAATAATAATTAAAATAAATATTCGCGCGATATAGCAATAACGAAACTCCTGCAACGATCGCCTACCCTATCACAGCGCCAAAAGAGATGTTAAAAGTGTTAGAAGATAAGCGGACAATCTTTTACATCTTTGGATATACGCAATCTCCGGAAAACGAATATGTCCAGTTAATGATGGAAGGTATTGCATTTCTACGATAGACAAATAAAGCATTTCAAAATTGATAAATGATACAATGAGTCATCAAAATTATATCTTATCAAAAATCACAGTCTAATCACAAATCATATTCTATGATTGATTAAATAAAACTAAAATGGGTCTCAGAAATTGTGATAATTCTTGATATAATGTCTGTTAAATCATATTGTTTATTTTCATATTTATAGTAAATCTCAATTTACTTGCATTAATTAACAAATAAATAAGTATTGATTTTTTATATAACATAAATTGAAATAATGCATTCTGAATAATAAATTTTGCAATAAATTGTGATATATTGGTATGAAAAATTATCAAGGATAATATTGAATTCTTTCATAATTCATGGCTTTTCATACTTGTATATTTTTAAAATTCTGTTCGGATTATGCAATTTTTTTCTGTAACAAATGCCTTCGATGTGCACATTACGTGCACATCATAAATATACAGCATGATTTTAACAAGAGCAAAAAGAAGGTTAAGAAAAATTATATAAATACAAGTGGCGTTTTTTTATATTACTTATGAGCGACTGTCGTTAACATGTGATCTGTCATTAATTAACATGTGCACAAATTAATGAGATAAATTTTTTTATTCATTTATCTTTGCTTATCTATCTTTTGCATCTAATATATGGAGATGGAACTGGTATATATTACGTTAACATTGTCATTCTCTCACGCAGAAAAGATCCGCACAGTAGAGAGTTCATATTAGAAATATAGACGGACTTTTCACAGTTTGTGAATATCTTCGAAATGTTAACTCCTATTATATATCTTTATTTTCTGTTATTTCTCATGACAAAGATAATGCACGGCCAAGGAAATTTGTGTGTCTGTAAATACGTGTTCTATTTTTTACATTTCTTAACATTACGTGAATATTAAGAGTGCGTACTAGAGTGAGCATATTATTGTTTACAGGTAGTCAGCCGGATTCAGATTTTGCGGCTGGTGTCAATCTCGTTTATTATAAATGGTTCGTATTTATGGAAAAATATCTTGTAATAATTATATCAATAATAATTAAAATAAATATTCGCACTTTATAGCAATCACGAAACCCCTGCAACAATCGCCTACCCCATCACAGCGCCAGAAGAGATGTTAAAAGTGTTAGAAGATAAGCGGACAATCTTTTACGTCTTTGGATATTTACAATCTCCAGGAGACGCAAATGTCCAGTTAATGATGGAAGGTATTGCATTTCTACGATAGACAAATAGATCATTTAAAAACAGATAAGTGATACAATGGGTCATCAAAATTATATTTTATCAAAAATCACAATCAAATCACAAATCATATTCTTTGATTGATTAAATAAAGCTAAAATGGGTCTCAGAAATTGTGATAATTTTTGATATAATATGTCTATTAAATTATATTGTTTATTTTTATATTTATAGTGAATCTCAATTTACTTGCATTAATTAACAAATAAATAAGTATTGATTTTTTATATAACATAAATATAAAAAATTCAAATTTATATTATTAAATTATTATTTATTGTTATTTATTTATTTATATTTTATATAAATTTAAAAATATGTTCAATAAAAATTATAATCCTTTATAGTTCTTATTCTAGTTTCTTTATTAAATTAAAGAGAGATACAACAAAATACTTTTTGCATTATCAGCACTCTGTTATGAAAGAACGGACAACATTGTGTTACTCGATTGGAGTAAATATTCTAAGGACACTTACTGGAGGTCTTTCCAAAACGGCGAAAAAGTAGGCAGTTTGTTCGCACAAAGTATACGACTGCTTATAAATAGCGGCCTCGATATATCAAAGATTTATATCGTCGCGCACTCCTTGGGTGCCCACATAGCTGGTTTTGCCGGTAAATGCAACGACTTTGTAATACCTCGCATCACAGGTATGTGATTAAATTAAAATTGAAATCTTCACAGCATCTGGATTTTTTTTTAACTTGTGGAAATAATGATACTAAATGATAATTAAAATGGAGGACCTGCATATTTAAATTTAAGGTTATTTTAACTTATTGTTAACATAATCCGCCACTGTTTCCTAACATATTGTTATATTTACAATAATTTCTTATCCTTGACATTAGATAATCTGATATTTAAACGTTAATTTTTGAGCAATGGCGTGATTCCATTAATAATTTTTATTAATTAATTTTTTTCTTAAGTTTGCTTAGATATTTTTGTCTCACTTATGACGCTCGCTGCTAAAAAAATATCAAAAAATTTAATTTATAAAAGTAATAGACTTTTTTGTAAGATCTTAGTCCAAAAAGATAATTTAATAATATTTTTTTTTTACAAAT
>NW_021849866.1:631778-652418 GCF_003651465.1 Formica exsecta | reverse complement strand
TAATTATATTATTAATTATATTATTAATACAGATATGTTAACACATCATTAATTTTATTTTGATTATGGATAACTTTTGCATATATCAGTAATCAATGATATTAAATAACTCATAGATTTTTTATCAGGTCGTTAATACGAAAATAAGAGAGATCCATGAAAGAATCTATAGTTTAAAATATTTTGTTTTGAAATCATTATAAAATTATTGTTTATAGGATTGGATCCCGCAAATCCTTTGCTATTTCCTTTCGGATGCTATCTCACGCCCACAGATGCAGCGTGGATCGATATCATTCATACGGACATGGGAATAATTGGCACTGCCACCTCTATGGGAACAGCGGAATTTTACGTAAACGGTGGTATTCGCCCTCAACCTGGTTGCAAGTTAATTGGCTTACCATTAATCAACACCGGTAAGAATCGAAGCGACTGAATATGCCATCATTAATTCTTTATAAATCAGCATTTTTTGCTCGATAGATTACAAATAAATTTTGGTATTTAAGACATTTTATAAAATTTGAAAAAAGATGATTTATCAACTACGATGGATCACTGTTTGGAATGTTTGGAAAATTAATTAGCGAAGAATTATCCAATGTTACAATATCGAATTCATAGATACAAATCTACAAAGATTTAAATTACCAAAATTTTGATCTAAACATTTATTCTATTATTATTAGCTATTTGCAGTCATGAAAGATCAGTCGTACTGTATGCAGACTCGAAACGTCACCCTACAGAATTTATTGCGGTACAGTGTCCTTCCTATGCTGATTATAAAGAAAATAAATGCAAAGGCAACCGGCAGACTTATGTTGGATATGCTGCATCGAATGTGTAAGATGATAATTACCATTTAACTTTCTTATTTATTTAGCAAGCATAATTTAAAACTTATTTTTATATAATAACAAAAAATCTTGATCTACAACAATTTCTTGCAGACGCGGATCATTTTATCTCCATACAGGAGCTTTATAATGAAAACTATTTGTTACACTTAAAACCGTTTCATTATTTTGAGAAAAATGAGAGTCTAATATTTAAAAATATATTATTTTCTGTAACAAAAACAAATATATATATCCATATATCAAGATGCAAAAACAAAATTTAATAATAATAATCATATAGTAGATAATAAAGAGAAAAAATAGGATTGTTTGCGTAATGTCTGCTGACTAAAAATTCCGACGAATTAGCATGTAAACGTGACATAATCTAGTATTTCGACCATAAGATATTTGCAGGCACCGAAGCTATTATCTCTTACAAGACACCCACGCATTTATGTTAATGACAGGCCCAATTTCGTGCCGGATCGTGAAGTAGAACAGCACGATCTCAACGATCGGCGGGCAATCACCTGCGTCGGCGTATTAGCGGTTTTTTTTCGGGATAATATAATTCAACAGCTTCGATATTATTCGAAGTATTTGTCTTACCTGCTTTTTTTTTAATGAAAGATATTACACAATAAATATAACATTATAAAAATGATGTATCTCAATATTTATCACGCGAGCATTTATACGTGTGTGATTTTTCTCCTCACAACTATAATATTTATATATAATTGCAAAGTGTTGTGTACAAATCGTGTATTTAATTGGATAGAAGATATTATGAGTCGTATACGCGCAGATTATACTAACCCGTCATAATTACTTTTCGCGTTGTGCGCAATTTCTCAGCCAGTCGCTAAATCCGAGACCGCATACGGAATGCATGGCATAAATATACTCGGCGCTCTCAGCAAGGAATACTGCCACTAATTCCGGCTTAATGATAGCTAAGGGAGACTTTGATTACTAACAGGCAACGCGTATTAGAATCATGAGAATCCATAAAATAAGTCATGGTATATCTGAACGATTAAGATCATCTCGTTCTTTCTCTCTCTTGTCCTCGGGAGAAAAGAGTATAATTTACAAAGTAGAACAAAGTGTGTGTAACACTTTCGAGCGATTTTTGCCCGGTTAATTAAATATTTAAATAAATACTTAGATTTCATTCAAAATTCTAACAGAATCATTTGTGAATTTTATTCTACCTTCTACGACAAGCATTATCGCTGCGTATAAAAGAGCATAAAATGCTAATTGATAATTGATATTATCGTAACACTATTATCGTATTAGCATCATTGTAATACAGTATGAAAAATAAAAATTTCGAGTTTAGAGGAAAAATAAGTTAAGAGGAAAAATAACTACACGCGATGATCTTAAAATATGTATACAAGGCACGGCACTCTAATACAGTTACGATGAGTAAAAGTGTCGACTTCTCCGAATATACTACGGCATTGGAAACAAATAGTTGTCTGCATTCCTCTGTCTGCCGCGATCAAGTACGTTGCCTTTGTTTCGGATACATAAATGGCACTTCCGCCCACGTACCGCGCGCACGTATGCGAGGAACTAAGAGCCAATTTATACATATGGCTGACTGACGCACGAACGACCGATTATAATTTCATATCGAACACTGATCGTCATGAATAATTGATACAAATTGTTTCCATCTCTCGACGGACGCGACCGTCAACCTCCTATCGCGAATGCTCGACACGCATTCCGCAGACATCCCCGAAAGGTATCACTATTATGATTGCAAATGCTCAGTTGATGCTTTAATAAAGTAGCGTGTAAATCTGAATATGCACGAGTTAACATGGAGAAATATAAGATATTAAAAATTCGAGTGTTAACGTCCATATTAGAATATTGACAATAAATATATCACGTTGACATCAGCTTAGAATATTGAGAGAATGTTTGTCGTAAAAATATTGATCTACAACAATCTCTTGCAGACGCGGATCATTTTATTTCCATACAGGAACTTTATAATAAGAAATTTCATTATACTTATATGTATTTATAAATAATTAGATAATTGTATAGAAATAGGCTGACTATATTATACATTTAAAGTTCTAAATGTGTATTAAGTCATCTTTTTTATCCTACAATTTGTTTAAAAATTGATCAATATCAATACTTTTATCAGGTTTAATAACCAATTCTATGTAACTTCTTAATTCTAAAATTGTTCTATAATTTTTAGAAAAATGAAGAGTTTAATATTTAAAAATATATTATTTTCTATAACAGAAACAGATATATATATCCATACATCAAGGTGTAAAAACAAAGTTCAACATTCAATTATTTTTATACTTGAATTTCGATAATCAGAAGGGAAACTCTATGTATTACTATATAAATAAATAATACAAAAATACGTGCGCATTTATTGACCCTTTTTTAATTACATTTGAATAGAAAATTTTGTAACTTTTATGATAATAGATTTCTTAGTTCATTGGGTTTGATATCCGCGTTTTATTTCCATCTAACTAATCTACAAATTATTCGCTTGATACGGAAAATGATCAGAATGCAATTTGCGTTTTTTCACTTCTTCCATTTCTTTTTTCGGTTTACTTATTAACATTTTTTTTCGAAGCCGTTGCTGGCCACCTTGCGTCGATTCTCACCGAGAACGTCGCGTGCAGTTGCACGTTAACTGCATCGTTGTAAAGCAAATTTCATTTAAACGCAACAGAGAGAGGCGGAAAGACCATAAGAAAAAAAAGGGTGACGGGCACCCAAGTTTTTATATCTTACTTCGGTCTGAAGGTCGTTTATGCGATTTAGAGAATCTGCGTAAAATTTTCTTTTAAACTATACATTATATAAAAAGTGCTTGAAGAATTCAAGGAAATCCAATTTATTTAGTATCTATTATGAATTGATAGCACATAATTCGTATATATCTTTTTTTTATTTTTTCAAACTTTTTGTTATGTAGCAGTTGAAATATTTTTTTATGCATTTTTTTATGTTTCTTAGTATTGTATAATCGGCAGAATAAAAATAACAAGTTTTATAACCGATTCCGTTGTAAAGATAAAAAAGCAGGAAATATATATCGGAACTCTGTTTCGGAATTGACATAATTAAGACAAATTGTAATAATCTTGAAAAACTACTTATGCAAGTTGCACAAAATTTGACTAATTTGAATAGTAGGCTAAGCATACATTATCATAAATTATTTTATTAATCAGTCTCGTTTAAAATGCATACCTTGTCATGTTCTCATAACACATATTCTCTGTAATATTGCAAAAAATAGTATGACTTGATCTACATACATATTTATATATTAATATTAGTGCCTTTTATTATTTCAGTTAAAGCAAATGGGATAATTATAACAATAATAACATTGTAGTAATGTTAAATTTGCGCTAATTATATGTTAATTACTCCAGTCCTGTGAAATAATGCATTCTGAATAATAAATTTTGCAATAAATTGTGATATATTGGTATGAAAAATTATCAAGGATAATATTGAATTCTTTCATAATTCATGGCTTTTCATACTTGTATATTTTTAAAATTCTGTTCGGATTATGCAATTTTTTTCTGTAACAAATGCCTTCGATGTGCACATTACGTGCACATCATAAATATACAGCATGATTTTAACAAGAGCAAAAAGAAGGTTAAGAAAAATTATATAAATACAAGTGGCGTTTTTTTATATTACTTATGAGCGACTGTCGTTAACATGTGATCTGTCATTAATTAACATGTGCACAAATTAATGAGATAAATTTTTTTATTCATTTATCTTTGCTTATCTATCTTTTGCATCTAATATATGGAGATGGAACTGGTATATATTACGTTAACATTGTCATTCTCTCACGCAGAAAAGATCCGCACAGTAGAGAGTTCATATTAGAAATATAGACGGACTTTTCACAGTTTGTGAATATCTTCGAAATGTTAACTCCTATTATATATCTTTATTTTCTGTTATTTCTCATGACAAAGATAATGCACGGCCAAGGAAATTCGTGTGTCTGTAAATACGTGTTCTATTTTTTACATTTCTTAACATTACGTGAATATTAAGAGTGCGTACTAGAGTGAGCATATTATTGTTTACAGGTAGTCAGCCGGATTCAGATTTTGCGGCTGGTGTCAATCTCGTTTATTATAAATGGTTCGTATTTATGGAAAAATATCTTGTAATAATTATATCAATAATAATTAAAATAAATATTCGCACTTTATAGCAATCACGAAACCCCTGCAACAATCGCCTACCCCATCACAGCGCCAGAAGAGATGTTAAAAGTGTTAGAAGATAAGCGGACAATCTTTTACGTCTTTGGATATTTACAATCTCCAGGAGACGCAAATGTCCAGTTAATGATGGAAGGTATTGCATTTCTACGATAGACAAATAGATCATTTAAAAACAGATAAGTGATACAATGGGTCATCAAAATTATATTTTATCAAAAATCACAATCAAATCACAAATCATATTCTTTGATTGATTAAATAAAGCTAAAATGGGTCTCAGAAATTGTGATAATTTTTGATATAATATGTCTATTAAATTATATTGTTTATTTTTATATTTATAGTGAATCTCAATTTACTTGCATTAATTAACAAATAAATAAGTATTGATTTTTTATATAACATAAATATAAAAAATTCAAATTTATATTATTAAATTATTATTTATTGTTATTTATTTATTTATATTTTATATAAATTTAAAATTATGTTCAATAAAAATTATAATTCTTTGTAGTTCTTATTCTAGTTTCTTTATTAAATTAAAGAGAGATACAACAAAATACTTTTTGCATTATCAGCGCTCTGTTATGAAAGAACGGACAACGTTGTATTACTCGATTGGAGTAAATATTCTAAGGGCACTTACTGGAGCGCTTTCCAAAACGGCGAAAAAGTAGGCGCTTTGTTCGCACAAAGTATACGACTGCTTGTAAATAGCGGCCTCGATATATCAAAGATTTATGTTGTCGCGCACTCCTTGGGTGTCCACATAGCTGGTTTTGCCGGTAAATGCAACGATTTAGTGATACCTCGCATCACAGGTATGTGATTGAATTAAAATTGAAATCTTTACAGCATCTGGAATTTTTTTGACTCGTAGAAATAATAATACTAAATGATAATTAGAATGGAAGACCTGCATATATAAAATTTAAGGATATTTTAACTCATTATTAACATATTCCGCCTTTATTCAACTGTTTCCTAACATATTATTGTATTTATAATAATTTCTTATCCTTAAAATATATACACACATATACATGTATATATATTATATTAATTATATTATTAATACAGATATGTTAAAATATCATTTATTTTATTTTGATTATGAATAAATTTTGCATATATCAATAATCAATGATATTAAGTAATTCAGATTTTTTTATCAGGTCTTCGTTAATAAGAAAATAAGAGTAAATCCAGAATCTGCAGTTTAACATTTTGTTTTAAAATTATTATAAAATTATCGTTTATAGGATTGGACCCCGCAAATCCTTTGTTCTATCTTTTCGGATGCTATCTCACACCCACAGATGCGGCGTGGATCGATATCATCCATACGGACAAGGGAGGATATGGTACTCCCACCTGTATGGGAACAGCGGAATTTTACGCAAACGGTGGAACTCGCCCTCAGCCTGGTTGCAAGTTAATCGGCTTACCATTAAGCAAGATCGGTAAGAATCGAAGCGACTGAATATGCCATCATTAATTCTTTACAAATCAGCATTTTTTGCTCGATAGATTACAAATAAATTTTGATATTTAAAACATTTTATAAAATTTGTAAAAAAAGATAATTTATCAACTACGATGGATCACTGTTTGGAATGTTTTGAAAATTAATTAGCGAAGAATTATCCAATGTTACAATGTCGAATTCATAGATACAAATCTACAAAGATTCAAATTATCAAAATTTTGATCTAAACATTTATTCTGTTATTATTAGATCTTTGCAGTCATCAAAGATCAGTCGAATTGTATGCAGAATCGAAACGTCACTCTACAAAATTTATTGCAGTACAATGTCCTTCTTATGCTGATTATGAAGAAAGTCAATGCAAAAACAATTTGCAGACTAACATTGGATATGCTGCATCGGATGTGTAAGATGATAATTACCATTTGACTTTCTTATTTATTTAGCAAGCATAACTTAAAACTTATTTTTATATAATAACAAAAAATATTAATTTACAACAATTTCTTGCAGACGCGGATCATTTTATTTTCATACAGAAGCTTCATAATGAGAACTACTTATTACACTTAAAACCGTTTCGTTATTTGGAGAAAAATGAGAGTCTAATATTTAAAAATATATTATTTTCTGCAACAGAAACAAATATATATCCATATATCAAGGTGTAAAAACAAAGTTTAATAATCAATTATTTTTACACTTGAGTTTCGACAATCAGAGGAGAAACTCTATCTCTATATATTATTACAAATAAAAAAAAAGAAAATACATGCGTACTTATTTATCTTTTTTTATTACATTTGAAGATAGAAAATTGTAACTTTTATGATAATACATTTCTTGATCCATTGGGTTTGCTATCCGCGTTTTGTTTCCATTTAACTAATCTACAAATTACTCGCTTGATACGGAAAATGGTTAGAGTGCAATTTGCGTTTTTTCACCTTTTCCATTTCTTTTTTCGCTTTACTTATGAACCTCTCTTTTCGAAACCGTCTTTCATCAATTCTCACCGAAAAAGTCGCGTGCAGCTCGTTAACTGCATTGTTGTAAAACAAATTTCATTTAAAGAAACACAATGGAGAGAGGCGGAAAGATCATAGGAGAGAAAAGGGAGAGATACACATAGGAAGAGCGCTATGTAATTTTAATTCGCACTTGTGGTCGCGTTTAATCGCGACCAGAGAGGGATGAAATAATTATTAAGCTTAATAGAATATGTATACAGGATGATCACGTTTAGATCGGAAAACTATGTGTACGCAAATATAAAGGAAAATATTTTAACGTACTGTTTTGAGTTCAAAGGTGAGCTCATTATTTCAACGCGAAAAGTTCTTCTCGATATTAAAAAAATTTTTTACTGTGATAGAGGGACACATTTTCGTGATTGGTTAATGGTTCAAATATAAATAAGAGTTTTCTAATTATAAAACGGCGTGAAATTAAGTCTTCACTTATATATATTTTAACTATTTTAGTATATATTTGCGAAGATAATAATTATTCTTTATGAGAAGATTTAGCAAATCTCTTAAACTCTAATGAATTTAGTGATTCATTGTCTGAAAAGTTGTTTAAAATGTTGCAGACTAATGTATTTATTTATTTTTTAATAATACCAGAAAAATGCTTCATTGCATAAGCACTAAACATTGTTTCGTATTTTCAGAGTCCCGAGATTTTTATTGTTTAAATTTGTTTTATCTCTGCATTTTTGTTCTAATTTTAAATAAATGCACTAAAAAAATGTAGTATATCCAAAGAACTTTTTTTTGATTAAAAAAGTATTTATTTAAATGCTTGCAAAAGAATTAATTATTTCAATCAAGCAAATATATTTGAATTAATAAAATATACAATAAAAGCAAAGTATGCTTTTATTTACAAATAAAAAAACATTGTTTTCTATCTTTATTGTAAAAAAAAATAAATTACTTCCTTTAAAAAAATATTTTTTAATTTTTGGCGGCTTGTTTCGAGAACATAGGTTTTCTTTATAAACATAGGTTTTAATAAATAATTTTTTATCTTTAAATAATTCCTTTAATATTAAAATTTATAATAATTTTTTTAAGAAATTATAATTTTTATTACATGCAAATAATAATTTATTTAATATAACAAAACATTTTTGGAAACAAAGTATATATTTATTTAAGTAAAAAAAATCAAGATTAACAAAATGTATTTATTAGATCAAAAAGAATTTTATTTTTTATGTGAAAAACTTATGTCTGACTTGTGATTATATCAATGTCAAACAAAATTTCTTGGTCCAGCCGTGCATCGTCCTGTAGAAAATTCCCTGTTCGGCAAACGGAGGCGAGATGGTTTCAAGACGGAAATTGCGAGCGGATGGCGCTTTTCGACTTTAGTATCATTGGCGGCAAATTAAAAGCCGGCCCTCAATGGCCGGCCAAATGAGATTGTGAGAACGGCGCGTTGCGCACGCAAACGAATTCTAATTGTAAGTCGGTGAAGCTGCGTTTGGTGAAGGAACGCGAAATGCCCGCGGCATCGTTATCCTCAACCGTGCAATCCGGCCGTTCGATCCTCGCGCCTTGTTAACTTTGAATTTTCATCTTCGTTTCCGACGAATAAAAAACAGATTTTGCGCTAAATGGAAATGGCAGTAGTAGTATGATCGTTAGAAGTAATATAAAACGAAAGAATATATTTGAAGATGTTCTATTTTATTTCAATTATATACGTATCTTGCATGAGATACCAAGACCAGCCTTGATATTGTCTTGTCTTGTCCCGAAATTCGAGGCAAGATCAAGACAAGATTTTTAATTAGTTATCAAGACAATACCAAGACTAAGATTGTCAAGATTTTTGATTTCTTAAAAAAGCTAAAATATGTATATTTGTATTTAAATTAGATGAGAAAAAATCAGTATATTATACAAACTTAAAAAATTTTATTTAATAAATAAAGGCATCTATATTAACAAATTTAGAAACAATCAAAACAATAAACAATATAAAATTTTATACAATTATTTAGCTACACAAAACTTTGCGTACAGCAAATATACGCGATTCTCTTTGTATGCGTATGACAAATAATAATTATTATCTTAAATTATTATATATTATAATGATTATAATGATTAAATATTAAATTAAGTAAATTAAGTATTAAATATTATTTTAGACAATTTTTTATAGTATTAGATAAAAATTGATAAAAAGATCGAGACGAGACAATACAAGACAAGATTTTTGCTACCAAGATTTAATCAAGACCAAGGCAAGATCTAAGTTTCAAAAATTTTCAATATCAATACAATATTTTTACGAATATTATCTTGTCTTGAGTCTTGTGCAACCCTAATTTTAATTTTGCTTTTTTTCTTACTTTCTTTTTTTTCCCATTGTGTAAACTTTATATATAATTATTATATTGCTTAGTGTTTACATATGTAGAAGTTAAAAGAAATTGTTTTACATATAACAATTATTTCAATCCCACGTTAAAATTGTCTTTTAATTATAATAAAAAAAATACTTATATTCTGATAATGCATCTTAATGCGAAGTCTTAAATTTTAATTTATTTCCAAGTTGTAAATGAAGATGAGCTCATTGTTTCGATAAATTAAATAGGTCTAATAATTTGTCAGCCTTCACAACTGCAGATTGTACAGAAAGGATTATTCGCGACCTTGAGATAGAATATGACAGAATAAAGTCGGGATTTTCTTTTTCATTGCACCCGTCTCGTAATGAAGATCGCGTCGAACATCTGTTATAACAAGCGTAGCACGATATATCACACGTTGTACGAAGATCATCCCCTCGTGATTTATTACACATTATGTCTGAGCATTATCGGACTGCGCATCGCGGCGCCTCACATGATGTCCATCAAGGAGCGATAATTAAAAAGAAGAGGGTTTAAATCGCTTGGACGTGCACGAGATCGGCCATCTGCTTCGCAGCGATTGGGATAAGAATGGTATAAGTCATGCTTACCATGAGATATCGTCGTCGAAACATGGAGCGCTCGTGTTAACGATCGTATTTGTAATTCTGCATTTACATTTACGTTCTAGTAATCGAAAAATGGGAGTCGTACACACACAAACGAGTTTTTAAAGAAATTTTTAAGCGAAACTATCATTTGTCGCGATTTTTTATATAATGCTAAATGTAATATCTTGAATCAAATTTCAAATCAAAATTTTGCACGAATCTATATAAATGAGAGTGAGTAACACAACATGTTTTCGATATATCTGATTTTTGAAATACATATAAAAATTTTACTTTTTTTAATTTTTTAATTTATTTAACATTCGAAAAATATAGAGATGATTCCATAAATTAACTCAAAAGTGAAAAATTTTTTATTAAAATCACAAGATTAGAGGACACAACTTTATAAACAAAACTACTAATTTTAAATGCTCTTAAAATCTATTTGTAACTTAATTTATTTTCAAAATTGCACACACTTGCATTTTTTCCGAAGATTATTAAAAAATTAAATTATTCTTAAATTTCTAAAAAATTTGGTGAAAAGTGTTACTTTATATTAGTCAATTATATAATATATAATATTATTAGTCAATTATATAATATATATAATATCATATATTATATTATAAAACAGTTTTTTTTTTATTCATTCTTCATTCAATTATTCGACTATGATATAAGGTAATATCTTTTCTATAATTTCAATGATTTTGGCAAGAAAAGATAAATTTCTATTTTTATATTAATTAATACTTAATGTAGTAAGACTTCTTTAGATGATCTATAAATTGTGACAAAATTTATAACAGAATTCTATTTATAAATTTCGTATCTTACAGAAAACACATTTATACATGTGAAATACATACGAATTAAAATATATATCAGGATACACGTATATATATATACATTAAAATATAGAAGTATAGAATTATAAACAGAATTCTGTCTTAAATTTTATCGCAAATTATAGAGATCACGTCTATACGTGTGATTCAAAATGTTTCGCATTCCTGTTCCAGAGCGATATATAGCTCTAGCTGCGCGTGGTCGTTGTCGGAGTAATCGCCGGGTTGATCAACGCGAGAGACGCGCAGAAATAGAGAGGGCGAGAGAGAAAGAGAGGAGATTTAGAGAGAAATAGAGTTCTCCATTGCACCGCACGACAATGCGCTTCGACTCTGATGTGCCTACCGCCGCGACTCGAAGCTCGGTGCAACCGAGAGAAAGATAGATAGATAGATAGACAGAGAGAGAGAGAGAAAGAGGACTTGCCTCTCCTCTCCAGAGGGTATATTTCTTTGATCTCGATTTTTGTCCCGCCTCTCGCCACCCCTTTCACCCCACTCTCCCTTCAACCGTGAAGAGCTCAAGACCGGTTAATCCAGATTAACTTTGAGCCCGAGCACATAGATACAGACACACACAAACATACATACAAATACATATACATATGTATCGTACGTATTGATAGGTGTATACGCGGGGTGCAAAAATTTCACGCGCGTCTAGACAGCTTTGCGCGACTTCCCGCGGGAAGTTCCTTTTCTTATATAATCCCATTATATTGCGCTTTACAAAGTCGCGGCTTTAATCGCATTTACTCTGATTATGTGATTAAGTAGCTGTATACATACTTTTTCGATCGTATTTTTTATTGCCGGCATTTCGCGTGCGATAGCAGATTTCCTGCACTCATTCTTATCTATCCTCTTACAATTGGTTATCAGTAATGGTTATCTAATATCAATAACATCATTATTAAAAAAATTTTGTAAAATGTGTTACATTAGTCAATTATATAATGTTTTTCTATATATATGTTAATTATATAAAATGCATTACACTATACATATATCTAGAACCATATAGGTATATAATATCCATTATAAAACAATATTTTAAAATTATTCTTTATTCAATTATTCGATAATTATGATATAAGGTAATCTCTTCTCTATAATTTCAATGATTTTGACAAAACGATAAATCTCTATTTCTATATTAATCAATACTTAATGTATGTTAAGACTTCTTCAGATGATCTATAATTTGCGACAAAATTCAAGACAAAACTCTATTTATAAATTTTGCGTTGTATGTTACAGAAAACATTTGTACATGTCAAATACATACAAATCAAAATATATATCAGGACACACATATATACATTAAAAGTTGTGGTGACGTATAGAATTATAAATAGAATTTGGTCTTGAATTTTGCCGCAGCAGATCGTGCGTTTAAAACTTTAATTATGTTATTATACAACTAATTAGATATCAATTTATAGGACAAATAATAAAAATGTTTATGAAGATTTCTTAAATAAAGATAAATTACTAAATATTTTACAATCGGCGCTAAAGCCATCTATAGGAAAACGGCGGAAGCAAAGTTGTACACCTAATATATATATACATAATAATAATAATACAATTGTGGGAGTGGGTGCGGGAGGGGAGCCGAAGGCCCACCTTGCACCCCCCGTGTGTGTGTGTGTGTGTGCGCGCGCGCGCGCGTGCTTCTTGTCCGTGCATGTACTTTGGTATATATTTTAAACTTTTTTTGTTAATAACTTTTTAATAAGCAACGAGCGACGATTAAATTAGAAGAAAAAGTTACTCAGAATTATGTCCTTGACAACATATGTCAAGGTCAAGGTCATTGGGGCTGGGTCCCCTATTCGCTATATTTACCCTGATTTCTTTCAGTTATTATCAGGAAATATACATTATATATAAGTACATTATATATAAATAATTTTCCCGTGAGAAAATCTGCTAGTCTCCGATTTATGCAATTATATCAACTATTATTGTGATCTTTACGCTTCTTATATAATGCCAAAAATATACACATATATATATATATATATATATATATATATATATATATATATATATATACATAGAAATATGTGAAGTATAGAATTATAAATTATATAATTATAAAGTATAGAATTCTGTCTTAAAACTTATCGCAAATTATAGAGATTACGTTTTTAATGAAATACACACAAGCTATACGTATATTTTTTTATTTTATAAGCATGTTTTTACTGTTTCAAGTACCCTATTTTCCTCAAACAAGGTTAAAACGCACGATTACAGATAACATTCTGAAATGCGACTCTATTATGCACTTGGCCAATCAGCGATGCATGCATTACACTGTCCATTCATGGACACATTTGATTTTTATATCCCTGACTTGAGTTTTGCACGAACGTTGTTGACGCTCAATGCGCTTTAACGAGAATATGTGCGCGGACGAGGATAGGATACTTACGTGCCTTGGTCCTTGGAAGTCGGTAACGCGATTACGCGAGAGATCTCAGCGTGATCCGATCTCGACGATGGGATTAAAGGCAATCGTGAGGCGATCAAGAACCGCCATTGGGTAATAAATGCGGCACATAATAAACCGCCTTTATCTAGCGAACCCGTTGAAAGCCGCCGCCGCCGTTCGTGAATGTAAATTTATTCTCTGTGCGTAACACCGTTGCGTTTTGCCCCCAAGGATAGCGCGGGCACTGGCGGAATCTCGTTAAAACGAACACGCCATGTCCAGCCGCCGAATGAAACTGTTGATTAGGGTTGAGGACAAGGCTCAGGACAAGACAATATTTATAAAAATATTGTATTGGTATCGAAAATTTTCGGAAACTTAAATCTTGTCTTGGTCTCGAATGAATCTTGTAGCAAAAATCTCAGTCTTGTATTGTCTCATCTCGGTTTTATTAGCAATTTTTATCTAATACTGAACAATTGTTTAAAATATAATATTTTTAATAAGCTAAATAGCTGGAAAATTTTATATTGTTTATTTTGTTTACTGTATTAATTATTTCTAAATTTTTGTTGATATAAATATTTTTATTTATTAAATAAAAAATTTCTCTTTTAATTTACACATACACAAATATACATATTTTATCTTTTTTTAAAAAACAATAATCTTGACAATCTTATTTTGATTTTGTCTCGAACTTCGAGACAAAACACGACAAGACGATATCAAGACTAGTCTTGATATCTCGTGCAGCTCTACTATTGATTGTTCTAAAATTTTGTGTTGCGTTATAAAATTATTTTATTTTACAAAGTATAATAAAATATGGCCGAAACATCGTGATAGAAATAATTAGTTATTATTGCAAATCAAGTTGAACAAAGAATAATATTTTACGTATAGATCAATCGATTTTGTTATAATTATGATTTCCTGATTTACGATATTTTCGTTTATTTGGGGCATCTAATTGACATAATTGATGTAAAGTGTTAGCAATTTAATCCTACACAATATTGACATTATAATTATATTTCCAGACATTTTACTTTAAGAGCAATTTAGATACACGAATCTAAACGCTAATCGGAGATTCGCAATCAAATTTTGTGTATACAGAAAAAAATTTGTCAAACTTTGTCTCGTTATGTATCATGCATGCTATAATCGCAAACTCTGTCGTTGCACGAGGATAACAGACGTGAACGCATAAAAGGGACACGCGCATCTGTCAAGCGCCAGGCAGTGTCCCGGAGTTTAAACGAGCCCTAGAAGCGCGCATAATTTAGTTGCACTGATATGCATTCATTCGCGAGGGACACACGCTACTCTTCTCATGGTGAAACAACGAGCATGTTCAGGATCACCATCTAGGGATAAACGACTGGGCGATGTAGTTCTCTTTTGTACTCTCTCGGCAGTCACCAAAACCTGTCCGACACTCTCTGCGAGTTGACTTCGACATTTTTCACGGTTCGTTCTCGATATCGACCAACGCGCACAAACCACCAAGTCCACTTCACGAAGTGGACTTTTTCCAAGGTCAGTGACGTGTGGGCCGCTAGAGAGAGCATTGACGAAGTGCACTTTGTTACGAAAGCACTTGCAAACGTCGCGCATGTCGTGTGACGTTTTGACATCGCGACGCGAATGCAATCTACGCGGCCGGCGATGAGATTTTTTTTCTCTCATTAAACGACTGCCTCGTAAAAATTGCGACATTTCGTAGAGTCGGCTTAACGGTCAATAAATTCTATTGTACGCAATGACATGTCTTCTTAAGAATTATGCCCAGCTTTAAAAAACTTGCGGATTATTGCGATATTTTTAAATATCTATCATTTATATATTGGTAATTAAAACCAAACTAAATTTTTTATAAAGTCAAGTTAAGATTTATTAAAGAAAGTATTTTAAAAACGACAGAAAAGGACGTACAACTTTTAATATTGAACTATATTTTTTGATGAGCGATAAATCATTGAATCAAATTTTTTTAAAGAATAATCCATGTTCCATGTTTATTATAGAATATAAAAATTGCAGATTCTACTAAATAATTTAAATCATCAATCAGAACACATTTTTATAAAATGTATACAACTGATTATTATAATTTATATAAATATATTGTATAAAAAAATTAAATGATTGAAAACAAATTAGATAAATAATTCTGCTATCTACATTGATTTATATAAACAAAAATTACGCTTTCGTTGATTGCTTTATTTTTATCCAAAAAATTCTTAACTCTTTTTTTAAATACTCGCGAATTATCGATCGTATATTACAAATAAGGAAGAAACATTTGTACATATTCACAATTGGAAATGCTTGGGAGAAATAATTAAACGCAATTAAAATCAATTAACTGAATCGACTAATATCGAGTATACTCGCACGATTATGTAAATTTGTAAATCGTGCACGACACGCGCATCAACGAGATCGGTTTACGTTGACGTGCGCGCTCTCGATCGATTGATTAAATTATAATCTGGATCGTATACGCACGCGTCTCGCGTGCCGGATGAGCGAACCGATCGGCGGCCGGAGATGGAGGCGTTAATTAAATCTAATGGCGTTCAGATTTGCGCCCGGTTGTGCGACGCGAGGAGCGTAAGATGGGCATGTTTGTCGGGCATGATGCGCGATGCGCTCTCTATAAGGCGTCGTTCTCGATATTAATGATGGCAACGCATCCCTAGTAATGAACACATTCGCGACCTGTCCCGCCCACGTGCGAGAGAGCCGCAACATGCGTTAGCTGGACGATTCCGCGCCGTAATCTGCGCGGATTGCTCTCGCGAGTATTTGCACGACGAGGCCGATCGCTGACCGAATGAGGGTTCATCATTAAGTCCCGAGAGAATCAGCATCGCTTCGAGTTTGAGCCATGAGTTATTGACAAATATCTTGAGCAGTGCGAGCGATGGTGTAACGAGAAAGAAATAAAACGCAACTTTTGTTTATATTTATTTTATTTTATTTTATTTTTTTATTTATTTTATTTATTTTATTATTTTAATATTTATTTATATGTTTCATTATTTGTTGGGCAAATATAAATGTATGATAAAATATAGAAATATGCTGGGAATATTTTTGATGATATAATTGGAAAAAACTGAAATCTAAATTTTTGAAAAAACCGTAATCATAATTAGATAACCGTATTTGTAATTAAATAACTGAAAAAAGTGATTCCTTTTACAAGAACATGCAATGAAAAATGGGGGTTTCCATTTAAAAGAATGGAAATGATCTTGAAATCTTCGAAGCGCCTCTACCCACAGAAAAATTATTACTAGCATATTATGGACCTCTTGATACCGTACAACTTTCGTAATTACAATATTTTTCTATCGCCAAAAGCAGCCAAGTTATTCATGTGGCTTGTTTTAGATGCCTCACCCTGTATAATCAATTCAAATTTTTCGGTGGGTAAAAAATTCTATTTATTTATATAAGAAGTGTTTAAAAAATCTTTTTTTCTAGATTCTTAAATCCTTTTTATAATCTTCCTATAATTTTCCTATGTTTTTATGCTATCTTAAAAACTTCAAATTTTATTGTATTTCTAATGATACCATGATCCAATAATGCCAAATTAAGAAGAAAGAAAAAAAGATGTGAGTCTGCCAAATAATCTACACGCGTTTAGCTTTTTGATATTTTTTTTTACTTCTTATAACATTTTATTAGATATTATACCGCATATTTATTTACCGATTAGGTAAGTATATGTATATCGAGTGTGCAAATAAATTTAATTTCTTATTATAAAGAGATGCAGAAGTTGTTTAATATATCACTCTTTCATTATTATTTTTTTCCTTCTATTAAAACTTGTCATAATCCGATGAATACAAGTACATAATTTTAGATGTCTCCAAATCATAAGATCGATTTTTGTTGCAATTATAAAATTGCAAATTATCTTTCCTATCGAGCAAATCTCAAACTTTATCTGATGCTAAAAATCAAGATAACTGACTGTATAAAACATTATAGATAAAATATAAATCATTTTATCTCTGTCACTCTCAATTTTGTTTTGCTTTCGTCCGAACGAGCCTCCCACAAGTTTTATGGGAAAATTTCTGAAAAAAGTAATTACACGCGCTATGTTATAAGATAACAGCTTATCCTAAGCAAGATCTTAGAATCACAAAAGATGCTGTACTCTGAAATTATTCATCTACCCATTTGGCGATTAATCTATGAATTATATGCGAATCGTATGTTTCTTCTCGATGTCTACCAAAACAACGTAAGATGAATCATTGCGGGAGATATCGCTTGCCATAAGGCGTTCAAGTTCATTAAGTATCATTCAAGAACGAGCCGATTATGCGCGCGCTCGGTAGGTGTGTGCAATTCCTTCTTAGAGACTTGCAATCCTGTCGATTCATGCGCAGTAGTTCGAGATTACGCTCGCAACATTTTGTTGTTTACATCCAAAATTTACGAGTTTCAATCCTTGAAATAAAACTCGAACGGAGATCTTGATTTTTAGTAGGATAAAATAAATATACTAAAACCAAAAAAGTTTTTCTTTAAAAAAATTATTTACTTAAATACTTGCAAGGAAATTAGTTATTTCGATCAAGCAGCAAATATATTTGGATTGGTAGAGTATAAAATAAAATCAAAGTATGCTTTTATTTGTAAACAAAAAAAAAATTTTTTCTTTAACTTTATTATACTAAACTATTTACTCTAAAAAATAATTTGTAATTTTTGGCTACTTGTTTCAAAAACATAGGTTTTCTATATTCTATTAAATTAATAATTTTTTATCTTTGAATAAATATTTTTTTTATGTTAAAGTTTTAAATAATGTATTTCAAAAATTAGAACTTTTACTACATGAAACTAATAATTTATTTAATATAACAAAACATTTTTGGAAACAAAGTATATATTTATTTAAGTAAAAAAAAAATCAAAATTAACAAAATGTATCTATTTGATTAGAAAAAATTTTATTTTTAGTGTAATAAAACATCGCCATAATAAGAACGTACGGCGCTAATCAAGAAATAAAGAAAATTCAAAATAAACTTCAAGAAAATCCTCATCTGTATTTAATTCGCTATACAAGCTAAGATTTTTAATTATTTTAAACGGTTCTTAAACGCCACATAGTCGTACTTAATGTTATTTATTGGAAAATGCAAAGATGATTACAGAACTTCTGCAATTATATAAGCCATTTAAGATTACTTAAGAAATGACTCATCGCTATCGCTCCTTGTATATTCAAAGCACATCCTCGCATCCTCTCGTGCAAAATATATATTTAATTTTTTATTTTATTACTTACTCCAAAATAAAAAAAAAACTCGAAACATATTTTTAAAATATTATTTAACATTTTATATTTTTATAAGTCTCTTATATTAATATATTTATAAAATATAGGAAAATTATGAAAAATTATGCGGTCTTTTACAAAATATTTTTTGCTTTTGTAATACTGATTATTTCTGGCACGGAGGGAAACAAATACAGACACCAAAAATTGCATGTGTTCAATGCTAAAAAAGATATAATTTTGAAGAGATTTCAATAATCGAACAGTACACAAATTTTTTTAAACTCAAAATTTTCTTGGATTTCTACGTATAGATCAACAAAAAATTTATTATAAGAAATTTGTTCGTTGATAATTGAAAATAACTGAAATAATTTGTACAAAAAAGAGATGTGCATTTTAACATAGTTATCTTCAGTTAATAACTCAGTGTTACTCACTGAAGGTTCATAATTCACATAGTTATATTATTGAACGTTATGTTTTATCTCATGTCAATAATTTGATATGTCAATGACTTACTTCTAAATAATGTGATGTTACATAGATTACAAATTTATAAAAATCGTATTTCTGACAAAAATCTTGAATATTAAATTATTTATATTTTTATTATATATTACATACTATTTATATTTATATTTTTATTTATATTATTACTTATATTTATCTATGTTATAGGTATATCGTTTTACTTATTTATGTTTATATTAAATTATTACTTTAATATTTTAGTCTTATAATATAGCTGTATCTCGCCGGTACTTCTTATCATGACTTGATAAAATAGCGATACCCGTTCATCTTATCAAATAAGTAAAATTGATAACATATCTACATATATCTATATAAGGTAATAATTAATAAATTATTGAGTGTTACGCAATATGTAAAACTATACTTTTATAAATAATTTATGGATAAATATCGTAAAATATTAAAACTATTTGTATTGCTTGCTTTTTTAAAAATTATCAAGATTAAGAAGATTAAGCTTTTTATTTTATATAGATATTATTTGCCTATTCCTCATATATTATTTTAAATTGTACTTTGGATTCGGCGACTTTTAATTCTATGCTTTTTCATATAAAAAATAATAAATATATTACATTTAAATTAAGAAGTAAAATAAATAAAGAAGTAAAAACGAGATACAAGATATATTTAAATTTAAGAATTGAAAAAAAATATATTGCTTATAAATATTGCAATAAAATAATATATAATTTTATTATCCACTTGTTTCAATCTTTACTTTTTAAATAAATAATTGCACGACATATATATTCGACAAATAATCATTGTCTCGATATGTTTATTATGAGAGTTAAATAATTATTAATTAAATGCGAATTATTCATATATGATCGCATTTTCTTACGATATTTTACGATTGCGTTTTCTGGAATA
>NW_021849866.1:621121-631490 GCF_003651465.1 Formica exsecta | reverse complement strand
ATAAATATATTTTATATATTTATTATTAAGTATAATAAATTTCATGTATTTCTGTATTTGTCATATATTTTATTTTGTTATCTCATGTATTTAATTCTATTCCTGATACTTTAAAGTAATTTTGATAAATTAATTTTGAACCATTATCGCACAATTTATGCCTTGTTTTGTAAGGCTTGTTAGTAACGTCGCCTAAGATAAGATTAATTTCAGTTATAACTCAATTTCTCTTTGACTAGCAAAACAGGAGACAATAACACGCGAAGTATACAACAAACTTCATCGAGAAATATTCTGAAAATAATATGAAAATGTGTGAAATGTCCATATCAGTGATAGTTAAATAATTTAAAGCGCAATTATGCATATATAATATAGATGTGTACCAAAGATCAATTATTTAATAGTAAGCATTAAAAATGGATATTAAGAATAGCGAAGATAATAGTATGCGACCTCGTAGAAGAGGTTATTATTCAAACATTATTACGGGTGAGTTTTTCATAGTTATTACATTTGCAATTAAATGGAGATCGCAGTAAATTATATTATACTGATCATAATTTTATAAATTGCAGGAACCAAACCATTTAGTTTTCTACCTACTGCTTCGAGAAAAACCAAACTTATGTGGCAAATTCGCACGGAACATCATAGTCCGATTGTGAAAGATATTAAAATAAAGGAAACACATACTCATCTCGGTGCAGCAGAACGATGGATAACTTTCCCTGAAGATAAGTCTATCGTACGCAAATACATAATTATGCAAAAGTAATTTGCTTCCACTGATTGATTTGATTAATGTTTTATTTAATTTGTTTTATCGATTTAACATGTATTTTTGTCGATTTTATATGTAATATGTCATGGAAATATGGTAATTTTAAATTAATCATTTTGTAAGAATAAAAAAAAATGATAAATAACATGAAAAAGAAAATTTATTATAATTATAAAAATAAAGAATAATTTAATGAGTTGCATTATAGATTTAAATTTGCTATTGTATGCTTCGATCGATATTTTTTTTATTTTTATTCGTAATATTTGTCTAAAATTTTTTATGATATTTTATGATTTTTATTGTGTAACAAACGTATATAAATTCTCATGGTTATACAATTTTCAACAAAAAATATATCCGGTACTTAATAATTTTTGACGAATTTTTATCTCTTATTATGAAGGCTTTTCCAGCGGAGACATTTCTACCAAAAGTGCAAATGGAATATACTGTTGGACCAAAGGTGCTGCCGCGCAACGTTGAAATGGAAAGAAGACGAAGAGCGTACAAGAATCTGAAAATAGAAGACGCTTTAGAAGCGGAAGGTGTCAAATCGCATGACATGTTACCGCCTGAGAAAATCTGTGCGTTGCTTTCGTACGATGAAAAATACGATTTGTACTCTAAGGCAAATTACTTACCATTGGAACTCTTTGACGACGAGGAATATGATTGTAGGTGAGAACGACACTATATTATAATAATAACCAAGTTTGCTTTCTGGAGTACTAATATTGCTTTAAATTTTTGTCTATAAAATTTATGAAATAAGAAAAATTGCGTACATTTCCACGTATAAATTAAAAATATAAAAATTGTAATATATATAACACATACAAGGCACTATTAGAATATGTAATGTGATTTTTAAGAAAAAGTAAAATAGTATAAAAATAATTTAAAATTTTGAAAAGAGTTAATTAATAATGCTAACCAAGAGAGCTAAATAAATAATAATGTAAATAAAAAAAGATAAATTGAGATAAATGTTAAGGAATTTTTAATATAAAATGTGGTTTATCATTTTTTAATCTACTGTCATCATATTTGCATGTATTTGATATAATAAACATGGCAAAAATTAAAATAAATCCAACATGATCAGAAAAGAGTAAATATGATAAAGGGAAAAGTATTTCTAAATATATTGTATTATTAAAAATGTGGAGTATCCAATAATACACATTGTTATTTAATTAACTTAATTATTATTTGTTTTAATTTATTTAAAACTGCTTACTGTATTGCAATTACTTAAAAAATATTGTCTTATCATATAGATTTATCGAAAGTAAGATATCAATTTATAATAGAGATTCTTTTGCGTGCGAAAAGAAGATAAAGATTTATAACTAATCTAAGACATATTTCACTTTACTAGTATTATTTTATGCATAGAAGGTATAAAGCGATATAACAATAGATGTAGCAGAACAGCAGTTATTAGGTTATAGAAACTTGCAACTCAATTTCGTGTTTCTGGTTAATTTTGATGGTAATAAATTCCAAAAGCGTAGTTTCGTGCTAGGAAGCAATATTTGGGTAAATCATAGCAAATACAGGCTATTAAAGTAAGTTATTAGTCGAGTATCATACTCAACTAAAGCTTTAATATTAAACAAGCTTCTCAAAGCATTTGCAAACTATTACAGCTATTAAATTTATTTCCATATATTCAATAATATTTAAATTTAGGATTAGATTTTTATAAATCAAAATTTTTACTTATAATTTATATAAAAATTTATAATTACTGAATTAATATGACATATCATGTACTAATATAATATCATCTTTCCAATTATAAATACATAATTTGTAATATTCTGCGATTCGGTAGAACGGCAGATGAATGGATAAATCTTGGCATCATCGATGGTGTTCGTTATCCGTTACCAGCCACAGTATTTGTCGAGAAAATTTTACACAAAGAAAGAATATTTGATCGTGATGACAAAACGCTCAGCAACTTGTTTGGTTGGTTTCCTGCCGCCATTACGGATTATGATAACAAGCGGAAACTCTGGTCTGTTTTCACTTTGGATGCTCTCAAGCGGAAATTCCTTTTACCCAGAATATACGTCCGATTTTATGGAGAGGATCCCGGGAAATTTGCCCAAAGAATAGCTAATGCCGTTAAACAAAGACAAATTACTGAAACTAGGATTAGGTTAATGTGCAAATTTATTTAAGGGTTCCAGTATAAAAAAAAAACTCTTCTTTGCACTAAAAAAGCAATTTTTAAAAAATTACAAAAATTAGTTTAATTAAATATTTATAATTATATAATAAATTAATAATTAAATATTTATACTGTTTAATATTAATATACTTATATATTTTTTAATTTTTAATATTAATGGAATTAAAACATTAGCATTATCTTACAAAAAAAAGTTTCTTCATTTTAGTTATATATTGGTAGAGTCTAAAATGTTTAAAAAATATTTAACTTTACATACAAGACTTATATACAAGATACATATATATATAAATTTTTTTTAATATTTTGTATGTTAGAATAAAATGTGTGGAGAATATTTCTAAAAGTATAACTTGGATAAATTCTCTTATCGTTATATATTTATGCGCAATATAATTAAAAAAATAGATTTACGTGGAAAAAATTATATATGGTTTCATTTAGAATAAACATAAAATAATCAATATTCTTCAAAATAAAAACTTTTTTTCTATTATTAAATTCTATTTTGAAAAAATAATGCAGAAAAATCCTATATGTTTCCTACTCTTTCTTCTATTCATCTTCTACTCATTAATAATTATGTAAAACAATTATCTTACACAAATTCTGGGGATCTATATATCTATATAAGGATAACTCTATAAAAAAATTTTAATGAAGTCAGTATATATATAATACTATCTTGTATTTTAATGTTTTGAAAAAACAATATCATTAAATATATTGCTAATATAACTTTAAAAATGTCTATTTTACGTAGCAAACATAAATTTTTTTATCAATATTTAATATATGTATATATTGAAAGATCTAAAAAAATCTACTGTTGGTTGCGGCGGAAGATGATAAGAAATTCCAGAAATAAACACTTTTTATATGTTTCTGTAGATCTAGTGCAAAATACTTTTAATATTTTAAGATTATAATATTTTTGCACGATATTTAATTGTTATAATTGTACCTAGATATCACTTTTATTTGGACTGCATGCTGGTAGACGGTATGCCAACACTCGATGAGAAGCAACAGGAAGTTATAATTCTATCAGCCACGCTACAAGGTTCCATGAAATACGAATTCGAACACCTTTCCAGCGTAGGTGCATAACCGTATATATACTACTTATTTTCTTCCAGTTATTGAATTTTTACCGTAACATTTAGTTAATAGACGAAGTTGTTTTGGAGTATTGCCGCGTTATGTGCGACCTTATGTGGAGGCCTCTTATAGAGAAACAGGCGGAAATATTTAATTTCATTACGTGGGAAGAAATCAATGATATCCGCGAATTTGACATACCGAAGACGAGAAAGATTTGCACTGAAATGAAAGATTTTACGGTATTTATCTTTCTATGATATTTGCTATGATATTTGTTTGGTCTGTTCATCTTAATCATGAATTGTAATTAAAAAAATATTATCATAGAGAACGAAAAATTTTTTCCATTGGATAGTATTATACGTTACGCCGGAAGTACACGAAGCTATGCAGTGCGTAGTCGTTGAGTGTATTCACGTGTCGAATATGAATCTGTTCATCCCGATTTACGGAAAATCAATACATCTATTGGAATACAAATTGCAACAGCATCAAGAAACTGGCTCGGTGATAAAGTATCTGAAAGAAACGTGGGTGGAAAAAATTACACAGTCGGTTAGATTGTGTTTAAGAGACATCGGAAAAGGATGGTTTGATCTGGAGCAACGAAGGCACGATATATACGATGTAATGAAATTGAAACGATTCATGGATCTTATTGTATATCGAATGCAGGTATTGCGTAAAAAAAGTACTGAAGTCTTTAAGAAAGAATTAATTGCATTTTATAAGAATGTTTCAGGTTGTACAATATATTATATAATAAAATATATAATTATTTTATATATATCTATAATTTTAATCTAATATGTGGTTATAATTAAATCCTGGATTAAGTAAATAGAAGATAAGGAAATTAAAATAGAATTTATTGATTGTGTTAAAAAAAGCAATAAAAAATATTTATTATAAAAAGGAAAATAAAAAAGTCGATTCAAACTCACATCTGAAATGTTTAGATCGCGCGAATAAGAGCATAAAATTTATAAAATACCTATTTGTTTAAATAAAATAAAAACACATATTGATTATAATGTATATAAATTATCAATTTACAAATTAATTACACAACATAACTAATAAAAATGCAGAATATTATAATTAACCTGATTATAATATTCTATTTATTATCATAGAATGCGCTTCGGAATTTAGTGGAGAGATCAATTGCTCTGTATTTAGAAATGCTAGAAATTCCAGCGCTTTGTACATTAAATATAGACGAAAATTTTACATGGGGAGACGATCTCGTAAACACGCAATTTAAATCTCCAGTGAATCCTATTTTTAATATTGATATCGCAATGAATGATAAAACTGCATATTACTTAACGGATCTTGAATCATTTGAGGTATGAACATTTAATGATTTTCTTGTGTATTAATATATAAATTATATTATTAGTTCACAAATTATTTTACAATTAAAATGTATATTTAAAAAAGTATGTGCACATACACATTTAAAAATGTATTTCGTATGGTAATAATTCGAAAGATATGACTAATTTTATTGTAGATGTAATTGTAAATTGTAGGTTAAAAATAAATATTTGACATATTAATTTATTAATTTTCAGGAAGTTATCGTAGATTTGTTAAATAATTCCTTGAGTCAATGTCATCAAATTAAACAGGTTCATCCTTTTTTGCTACCCTTCCTAAAGTTTCCTAAAGATTTGTATCTCAGCTCAGTCGGCTTACTGGAGAAGGAAGTTTGCGAAGTTCGCGATCGTTTGAGAACCGCTTATCAAAAGTCTATAATACCCCTAAAAGCATACTCAAGCGAGTACCAACAGTATCTAGAAATTTATAAATTAAACATTGAAAAATACGTGGAGTGAGTATAGATCGCTTGGAGCAATACCAGATCGTTTAATCTCTTTTTCCGACATTTTCTCTATTTGCAACTTTTCTTTTTTCTTGGTTCTCAACAAAATGGGATTGATTATAAAAATCTATAAATACCGATTATTTTTTTTAGCCATTGTCTCTTGCAGGGATTTCAAGAATGCGGATCACACCGCCGCGGAAGTCAAGGATGAAATATCCTTTCACTTCAAGATGAAATCGATTCTCGAATTGACGCTGCCGAAGGACATCGTCATAGGACCCTTCCGCGTGAATATCCAACCTCTCAAACAATTCTTGATACAAAAACGACAAAACTGTTGCACGCAGTTGCTCGTAATGTTCACCGAGAGCCTAAGAGCACGGATCGACGTCGTTTTATCTGATTATATGCAAATTAGAACGAGGCTAAAGGCAACGTCGCGCGATATCGAGCACTTATTCGAGGAGCAGGAGTGGATGGAGTCTATACCGTTAACGGTGAAAGCTCTGGATAAAATTATACAGAAGCTGAAGCACGAATACGATGTCCTCGATCACTTCTGGTGGAATCTGTCAGATCAAGACTTCGAAGCTAAATGGCAAGCCATCGGCTTTCCTCGGCAAATACAGTTACATGTAAGCATCATTACAATTGCGTCTTATCGTAATATACAGACGCCTCAGTGTATGACCAATCAAAATATTATGTATTATATCCATATATATGGATATTTAAAAAAAAAACATGTCTTCATTACATATCCATTTTCTCGTATATTATGCACAGATAGAAGAGGCTAAGGAACGTTTTGCGAATGAATATGAAAAATTCTACAAGGCTCAGATACAAGACGAAATTTTGCTTACGGAGAGAATCAACACACTCGTGGGAAACGTTATGAATGTAGCGCTGCAAACGGATATCAACAGAATACTCGAAATGGCCATAGAGGTGAAGAGAATCTGGAAAATGGTAAAGGATTGCCAAGAATCGAGTTTATTATTGAACGAGCGACAAAAATTGTTCGGCATGAACGTGGTGCGGTTTGAGCAATTACATCAATTGATGAAGGAATTCGAACCGTATCAGATTTTATGGATTACTGCATCCGGTAATTAGATGAGAGAAATGCGTATTACATCAAAATTATAAAATTTTGGAAAACCTTTCTATTATATAAAATAATAAGATTCGAGTTTTTTTTTAAACTGAATACTGTAGATTTTCACATTTATGTGGCATTAAGTTTGCTAATTTTTTCATCAAACTTTGTATAAGTATTTATAATTATTTTTTGCTTTTTTTTATTTAATTTCTATTGTATTTTTTATTATTGCTATTTTTTAATTCTACTCTATTTTATTTACCATTTTTATTTTATTTTACAGAGTCAATTTTGAATGATAATATATCGTTAAATATCGTCAATGTATTTAAGTAATTCTTTTCATATCATTAACGTATCATGCACATCTTCAATAACTCAACATTATTTATAACCAATTTAAACCGAATATTTGCAATTCTTACATCCAAAACGCAGATTGGTTAAAGTGGCAAGAAGTGTGGATGGAGAATCCTCTGATAAACATTGATGCTAATCAAATTGAAAGCATGGTTACCGACATGCATAAAGCTATGTCGCGTTGCGTGAAAGTATTCCAAGAGAATCCAAGTAGGTCGATATTTCGTTTAAAATTCATTGAATTTGAAATGTATTATATTTGCAATTCATAGAAAAACCGGCAAGTGATGTAAAAAATAATTGATACACTCTTTCGCAAATTGTAGAGATAGCCGCTATAGCGCTCACTATAAGAAGTCAAATTGAAGCATTCAAGCCTTACATCGGCATGATACAGGCTCTACGAGATCCAGGAATGAAGACGCGACATTTTGAGGAACTTACTAAGGAAATCGGCATACAAATGGAACTCACGCCAACTTTAACTTTTAAGACCTTAGTTTTCCTCGGTGTGATGAAATTTGAAGATACTGTGAAAACCGTCGCAGACGCTGCAGCGAAGGAATATTTGATAGAGAGTGCCTTGGATAAAATGATGATCGAATGGGAAACAATTACGATGGACGTTCTTCCGTATAAAAATACTGGTACGTAAAGAAAACATTTCTCGTATATATTTGAAACTCTTTCTCGTATATATTTGAATATTGGATTTCAACAAATTGTAAGATACTAAATTTTACATTTATTCTATTTTTAATGCGTTTTATTATATGACGAAAATTATAGAAAAATATATGTATATTTTAACAAATATAAAAACATATAATATTTGGAATTCAACAAACAGTAAAATATCAAATTTTACGTTTAATCTCTCATGCGTTTCGCAAAATAAACAATAAAAAGAAATATATATTTTAACCAATTAAAAATTTTATTCGTTTATTATCTTTTTTTACTTAATGATTTATAAAGATAGATATAATTAATTAAACTAAGAACTAAAAATATATCTTGTGTTATATTATAAATATATTATCTATTTTTAAAAAGTACTTGAAACATTAAAATTAACATAATTAATTTAATTAATTCTTGTAATATAAATAACACATTGATTCAGTTATAATGTATAATGTCTTAATTATATTATATATAGCATTTATATATAGCATTTATATATAGGTACATATATAATGAATATTTCCGACGAAATCACTACTCTTTTGGACGACGATATACTTAACACTCAGCATCTAAGTCTCAGTCCTTTTAAAGCTGCCTTTGAAAGTCGAATCGATGAGTGGGAAGTTAAATTGAGATTAATTCAGGAAGTGATCGCGCAATGGACGGAAGTACAAAAGTAACAATTACATTTCAACTTCCGTTCGTCGCTATTAAATAGATATATACTATTGATTTAATAGAATATATGCACAGGCAATGGATGTATTTAGAGCCGATATTTTCGTCGGAGGATATTAATCGGCAGTTACCCGTAGAAACAAGAAAATTCAATACAATGCAACGTAACTGGAGGCGAATCATGAAAAATGCATATGATTGCCCATACGTATGTAAAGTAAATTTGTTGTCATACTTCGCGTACATTTCTCAATCCGTCGAATTCTCGATCTATCGGAACGATAGAAATTTTACATAAAAATTATTAAATTGGGAAGAATGTTTTATAAAAAAAATGCGTTTGTGATATCAAATTGTATTTATTTTATATTAAAAGTAAGACTTATTAAACAGAAATATTAAATCAATATTTAATATGTTATTTTTAGTTTTGAGTGTGCAGTTAAGCATTGTATCATATTAAATTTATTCATTGTTTTATGTATGTTTTGTAGCAACTTTGATGTGTTATTATTAATTTTGAAATAAGAGCTAAAAACCGTAACTAACTTTTATGTAAACAACTCAATGTTATTATATTGATTTTATTTGTTGTGTGTTGCCTACATTTTGTAACAACTTTGTTTACATTTTAAAGAGTAATATACTTCAAAAATATATTTGCAGCACATTTTTATCATCATTTATGTTATCTCAATTTCAATGCACATACAATCGTTCTTTTAAATTTAAAGTTTTTTGATATTTTAATATTTTAATATTTTTTATTATGTAAAAAAAGAGAATATATATTCTTTATAAATATATATATATATATAAATTCTGGTATCATATAAATATAAAAATCTCATCATATTTCACACTAATGACAAACTTTTCAGATAATTATAACGTGCGCGGATAAAATTTTACTGGAGAGCCTGAAGGAATGCCTATTGATCCTGGAAGCAGTTCAGAAGGGTTTGTCAGATTACCTGGAGACTAAGCGAATGATTTTCCCACGCTTCTACTTCCTGAGCGATGACGAGCTGTTGGAGATAATTATCCAGTCCAAACACGTGCAGGCGGTTCAACCGCATCTGAAGAAATGTTTCGAAAATATGAGGGAATTGAGATTCGAACACGATCTCAGAATAACGAGAATGTATTCCGCCGAGTACGAGGAGGTCACGCTACGACCATTGATCTATCCCGAGGGAAATGTCGAGAATTGGTTGGGACAGGTCGAGGACGCAATGCGCAATACCTTGCGAGAGCTCATCGGCGAGGCCCTCGAAATTGTGGAAACGACATCGCGAAAGCAATGGTTATACATGTGGCCAGGCCAAGTAGTTCTTTGCGGGAGTCAGACATATTGGACCGCCCATGTGGAGGACGGTATCAAGAACAACACTCTGTCTGATTATTATAGTCTGATGTTGTTGCACGTACGTAATACACTAAAAATAAAAATTTTTTTAATCAGATAAATACATTTTAATTTTGATTTTTTTTTTATTTAAATAAATATATATACTTTGTTTCCAAAAATGTTTTGTTATATTAAATAAATTATTATTTGCAAGTAATAAAAATTATAATTTTTTAATAAATTATTTAAAATTTTAA
>NW_021849866.1:602044-621072 GCF_003651465.1 Formica exsecta | reverse complement strand
TTCCAAAAAGTTTAGTTATATTAAGTAAATTATTATTTGCACATCTAATAAGAATTATAATTTTTAAAGTAAATTATTTAAAATTTTAATATAAAAAAAATATTTACTTGAAGATAAGAAATTATTTTTTAAAATAATGAAAACTTGTATTTTTGAAACAAGCAGCCAAAAATTAAAAAATGTTTTTTGGAAAGAAGTAATTTAGTATAATATCAAAAAAAAAATTATACAAAATTTCTCTTCTTTTCCGAGCTTGCATTTCTTCTAATATACAGTAGTTCATTAACCAACTCTCTTACGCAACGTTTTTCTTGCACACTTATACATTCGTTTATATATTGATTCAGTAATTATTCAGAGGAATTGGCGCGCTTCTTTGATATTTTACATAATATAAATTGCATAATATAAAATGTACATTTAAAAATATTTCGCTTAAATATAAATATGTGTATATATTTATATCCTCATTTATCTTAAATACCAAAAAAAGTTTGATTAGATAAATATTGTAGAATGTAATTTACACAAATTTGGAAATAATACATATACATTTACTTTAATAATATTTTATAGCTGGAGGTGTTACAAAAATTAATACGCGGTCCGCAAACCGATATTCAAAGATTGATGCTGGAGGCTGTAATTATAATTGAGATTCACGCCAAAGACGTTTTACATAAATTAATTCAAGAGAAGATAACAAATGTCAACAATTTTGAATGGATCTCTCAATTAAGATATTACTGGATTGATAACAAGGATTTGAAGATTCGTATAGTAAATGCTGAATTTTCATATGAGTAAGTTTTTGCTATATATTTGATTAATTTTTACTAGAGAGAGAATTAACAAAAAAAAATAAATAAAATTTCTGATAATATATTAATAATCGAATTCGATATAAAAAATTTTGGAACTAAAGAAAATTAGAAGATGAAGAACTGTATTAAGTTTATTAATTACCTTGACAAATTGACTGTAAGATTCCTGTTGCAATAATTTTTTTGTTACATATAAACTAAAATTTTGCTCAAGTGTAGCTGAAATTTTCAAATATTTTAGAACTTCCGCGCTCACTTTAAAATATCACATTTTTGTATATGAAACAAAGGAAATTCACTTTCATACATATTCTTTGATCTTACGAAACTGACATGACAACTAATCTAATTGTATCTACTCCTAAATTTAAATGTAAGGTTATTTTGAAGCTTGTTTTGGATATGAGAAGAACATCGCGCGGCAGGTCTTTGTAGAAATTTCTTAGAAAATCTTCTGCTAAATAAGATGCAATTTCCTTCTCTCAAAGTCATAACTCCGTTAATGTTCTATATTAGACATACAGAATATATAAAGCATTCTCTTACGCCAGTTTCTTAAGTCATTTTCCTTTGTGACTCTTAACACATAAGAAAACGAGAAGTTTGCTCAAATTAGAACCTTTCTCGAGCACTGCGAGGGCGTAAATTTAAATTCTTATTATTCTGTTTTACTCTTATTTGTTATTTTAAAGTTATGCAATAATTACATTCACAACGATCACTTACATGATTGATTTTTAATCTAAATTGGAAATAAATAAAATTAAATATTAATTTTATCTTTTAATTTAGGAATTGAGATTTTATTCTTTTTTTTAAATATTTTAATTTTTTAAGATGAGATCAATTAAAATATACACAAATTACGAATATATCCACAAACTGAAGATATTTTATTAGCGTTCAAAATGCACAGTTACTTGTTACGGGAATGTACCTACCTACCTGTAACCCTTTCACAGCTCTATCGCTCTTTGCTGCGGTTACCTGTTACAAGGATATACTAATTAATGTCTTCCACCACTCACGGTTGCTCGTTCGCTTCGGCTAATTTAGGTTTCAATAACTTTGGTTACGATAGGAATGTGATGTCTTTTTCCAACAGAATAAATTATTGAATTAATGAAACAATTACTATTATATTTTTTCTTTATATCTTGTAGATACGAATATTTGGGTAACAACGGTAGACTAGTAATTACGCCGTTGACTGATCGTTGTTATCTTACACTTACCGGGGCGTTGCATCTGAAATTCGGCGGTGCACCTGCTGGTCCAGCGGGCACTGGTAAAACGGAGACTACTAAGGACCTCGCGAAAGCATTCGCGATTCAATGCGTGGTTTTTAACTGCTCCGATCAGCTCAACTTTCGATCTATGGGCAAGTTCTTCAAAGGCCTTGCCAGGTAGGTGCTATAAATATTTTATATAAGTTTGCTACACTTTCAAGTTACGTTAATGAGAGTTTACCTAATTGTAAATCAATCAAGATTTTAATTATCAATTAAACACGACTTTGTGATATTCGCAGCGCCGGTGCATGGGCTTGTTTCGACGAATTTAATCGAATCGATATCGAGGTTTTGTCCGTTGTTGCGCAACAAATTATGACTATACAAAAGGCACAACACATGCGGGCGACCGTGTAAGTAAGCAGTGCCCGTAAATAAAAGCTTAATGTACAGTGAATTAAAACAATGAAGATCTTTATACCACGAGTTGATTTTAACAACAATTTCTTTTTTAAAGAACGTAAAATCGTTAATATAAATAAAAGCATACTTTGCTTTGATTTTATATTTTACTAATTTAAATATATTTGCTGCTTGATCAAAATAACTAATTTTTTTGCAAGTATTTAAATAAATAATTTTTTTAAATAAAAAGAAATTTTTGGATTTAGTATATTTTTTTCAGTATATGAAAAGTATAACAATACTATTTGTTTCAGTGTTATAATATATATATATCTTTGATTTTAAATATAAAATTCGTAAATTCGCAGATTTATTTTTGAAGGAATCGAGCTCACCTTAAAGCCGTCCTGCGCTGTATTCATCACTATGAATCCTGGCTATGCAGGTCGAACAGAGTTACCTGACAATTTGAAGGCACTTTTCCGCCCGGTGGCTATGATGATGCCAAATTATGCTCTTATTGCTGAAATATCTTTGTTCTCGTATGGCTTTGTGAATGCGAAAAACCTTGCCCGAAAAATCACGACTACTTTTAAGCTGAGCTCGGAGCAACTAAGCACACAAGTATTTTTATTTTCCCGTCTTCTCTTTTTTTCTCTTTTTTAGAAAAACAAAACTTATAAAAAATAAATTCAAATAATATATACAGATTAATATTACTATATATCTTAAGAAATCTCGAATACGCGAAGTAAAACACATCCAAAATGTTTGTTAAAAAATAATTATATTAAAATAATAGATTATTATACACATATATACATATATAGTCGACAATTTATTCAGTTAAATATTGAAATAATACAATATGTAAATTTATCTCATGTTATGTTATAAATATCTTTATCATTTTACACTTTTAAAATATAATTATGTCAATTAATTATACTTTGATGTTAATTGTTTTTGCATAATTAATTGTATTTAAAACGTAATTTGATAGGATCATTATGACTTCGGTATGCGCGCAGTGAAGACTGTTATCGTAACTGCTGGCAATTTGAAACGCGAGCAAAAAGATCTTGCAGAAGACCAAATCTGCCTCCGGGCCTTGAGGGATGTAAATGTTCCTAAATTTTTGAAGAACGACTTAATGTTGTTTAACGGTAAATTAGTTTAAATCTTAAAATTTTGAAAAAATTTTGTAACCGTTTTTAAATACAATTATGAAGTTCAAGAATTTATTTACTTATAAATTACATAATTTCTATAGTGAATTTCCCATTAATTAAATTTCCACACACGATATATTTTATAATACCTTATTTAGAAAAATTTACGAGAGATATCCTACATATATCGTATATATTTAGAAAAATATATTATTTTTTTAAGAATACTTTAATGCGTGTGTGTATGTATGTTTGCGTATGAAAATATATATCGCACGAACAATAAAATGTTTTTACGATTTATTTTATTATCTTAAAAATTTTATTATCGCAAAAAATTAAAGTAAAAAACATAGTTTTATTTTAAATTTTTTACATATAAATTATCTCACACTTATATCTATATTTATTTTATAGCGATTATATATATTTCCCTTTGCTTCTTTTCTTATTATACTTTATTAATTTTGCTTTTTATGTGCGTAACCTATTAAATAAATGAATTTATTTTCCATAACTTGTGCTTTTTCTATGAACATCCACAGAAAAAAAGACAAACAAGTCACTCATTAGTCTTCTTTCTTCCAGGTATTGTGTCGGACCTTTTTCCCGGGCTCATCGAGAAACCAGTAGATTATGGGATCCTAGAAGCAGGCATTCGCAAATCTATTAGACAAATGGGGTTAGAAGACGTTAATGGTAAGTTCAGTCTTTCATTTATAACTTGAGTTTCCTCATTCGAGTCTGTGTACTAAAATACATTGTTCTATCTTCTGATATGCATCAGAACAAAATTATTTTACAACTGTTTGAAATATTTTATATATAAAATGGAGAGAGAAAAAAGCAAATAAATTACAAAATATATCAAAGAGTTGTATAGATATAAAAATTTCAAATTTATTCTATGTGTGAAAAATGTAAATACTTTATATTTATAAAAAAAGTTCAAATTTTTATAAAATTGATTTATATCTAATTTAAAATTTACTATTGACAAAGAAAGATTGATTATGTCTACATTTTTCCTGTTAAATTTTTCCCGAACATAGATGCATACTTTTTACGAATTAATGTATGAAATACAGCTTTCTGATGTTTTTTAAAAGCGTAGATGAACCATTGCTAATGAACAAAATAAATAATAAACCTGCGTACTTACAAGTTATCGCAGTTGTTTCGTGACCAGCATTCGTGACCTTTTGAGTAACATGTACAACAAACTACTGTTGGAATCCATAAATGTATCTTATTAACTTTTTGTTTAATTAGAAAACAAATAGATATATATATTTTGATATATATCTTATAGATATATATATAGTTAAATTAATTTAGCTTCTAATGCCGGAAGTATTTTATTCAATGAGTAATAAATACTTAATTTAGCTCGCATTTAAAAAAAAATTCTGCTTCTAATAAATAATTTATTAGACTATAAGAGCCTTTTAACACACACTCTCTTTCTCTCTTTCTCTCTCTCTTTCTCTTTCTCTCTCTCTCTCTCTCTCTCTCTCTCTCTTGTGAAAAATTATTTTTCTTATTTTTTAACAATCAGAAGAATTTAAATAAAATATTTTGATAAGCAATAATAATATTAATTTGCTAATATAATGTTTCTAATAATATATAAATTTATGAATTTTCTAATAAATATACATTTTTATTAAATCGTTAGTTTTAAAAATTAAGAATGTTGAGTATTTATACGGAAAGTGTGCCTTAATAAGATAGATGACGTGGCTCATGTCAGGCAAGCATTAGTATGCAGAAACTAATGAGAGAATCATAAGCCAAAATCATGATTATAGCAAAAATCTAGATTGCAGAATAATTTAAGCCGGATAATCAATTATAATTATGCATATGACTATTATATTGCAAGATTAATATTTTAATTTTATGTATGTGACAAATTCTTTATTTCCTTCTTTTCTGTTATTGATTTATGTCATTCACAAATAGATTTTAAATTATATAAACAGTGAGTTTCAAATTAATGTCAATAGGTTTAAAATATCAAACTAATATAAATAAAGTGATTTATTATATATTCATAGCATATTAATTTTGATTAATAAATAATTCAGTTGCTGTTTGCATTGCAAATATTAAATAAAATTTCAAACATATTTCTATAACATTGTTTGAGAATTATGTCTGCTTTTAAATGTTATACGAATTATGCATTTACTTAATAATAAACGATTTTTACTACAAAATATTATATTGTCACATCCTATTACTTTATAAATACTGTATTGATTATATAGTATTTATAAATACTATATTTTATACTATATTTGAATATTTACATTTTTACAACATGCATAGAACAAGCACATTAAAAAGCAATTTTTTTCTAGAAATAAGAATAAATTTTTGTTACTTTTTTGTACGGCAATTATAAATTTTATACATCTCATCAAGAGGGGGAAAAAAAAGAAAGAAAGAGAGAGCGTATTCGTATTAATATGTATGTACTTCTCGAAATCACGAAAAGAAATGTCAGCATATGAAACGTGTCTTTACACTAAAGACTAAAGCATCCAATTTGGAAGCACGCGCTAAAATGTGGCGATGCGCATTATGTGGCGATACGCGGATCGATACCGGCATTCGGAGCTTTCACAATTCGACAATGCTTCGTAGAATCTATTAAAGGAGCAATTCTGATTACAGACTTCGTGAGAAAGGTGATTCAACTATATGAAACCACGCTGGTGCGCAGCGGATTAATGCTGGTGGGTCCGACTGGTTCCGGGAAAACTAAGGTAGGTGTCGAGCAATCTAGTGGGATAAACATTTTTCTATTATCCCGGTATCTTTAGATGAAAAGCCCTCTTTGAATTTCTACGCTGCGTTAGCGTTAATATTTCAATCTTCGTATTTTCACGCTCTCAAAAAAGCTTTATTCCGAGCAACATTAATCTGTATCGCGATGCTAGTTTGATGCGTTCAAATAATTTCACCATTTCAAAGTACCTTACGAAGATTTATAAGTGATCAAAGAAAAAGAATTTTTTGAATTCTTTGAAAAACAAGATTTCTTCACTCAATTATAGTAATTCGATTACAAATTACTTGCTTGAATATTATACGAGATATCCAAAATTTTATTTTTTAATAAAAGATTAAAGCTCTTTAGATTATCTCAAATAGGTTTTTTTTTAGTAATAGAGATAATGCTTTTTGACAGAAATTTTATAAAATTTTGTTTTTTATAAATATTTTACAAAATATTGGGGTAATTTTAAAGCTTAAATTTAGCTTATTGTTAGCAGTTTAATTTTGTCGTTTCCAAGTAGTCATATAACTTTAACTGTTTTATACATTTTTTATATTAATAGCAGTAAAGATAAAGCAGAAAATGTATAAAAGAAAGAAAGAAAGGGGTATTTGTAAAAACTATTATTATCGTAGGAATATGTATTGTGTTTCCACAGAAGACGTAATTATACTACAAATATAAACAACTTGTTTTACGAAATATTATGATAAAAATGAATGGAATATAAAAGGTTTATATTTCCTTTGAGATATTTTAATAAAAAAAATAAGATCTTGTACACATATATATTGGATAATTATTTCTCCTATATATATGTATAATAGACAAATAAAGACATAAATTCTCGCGTTTGAAAGTGGCATAATTCTTCACAGTACAAAGATGCTTGCATCATAAACTGAAAATAAAATTATATTCTTGCTTCGTTATCTATTTCTTTTTCTTTATTCTGTTTAATTAAAAGTTTTCTAATTTTAAAGTGGCCTCTTTCACGATAAATGAGAAACGTGACAATTTTTCTATTTTCATTATTTTCTATACTTTAACTGTAAAACTCGATTATTTATGATGCAAAATGTCGAAGGACTTTATATTAATGGTGATTGATGACGTTGATGACGTATCCGATCTCGCAATATGGATTCTGATCAATCGAGAATTGATCATGCAAATCAAGTAAAATGGAGAAATAAATGAACTTTTAATAAGATTAATATGCTTGATCACATACAATATAATACATATACATACACACGGCATATACAGGGTGTCCCGAAATTAAATGTCAAAATTTTAGGAGCGTGTGAGGGATCGATAAACTAAGAAATTCTCCCGAAGTTTTGACATTTAATTTTGGGACACCCTGTATATACATATATATATTCTTTCCATATACATATTTTTGCAGAAAATATGTCCAGAGCATGTGTAAAGGATCAATTAAGCTAACAAAATCTACATTTTTTTACTGTTCTGAGAAAATATCCGATATTCATACATCGCGCGAAAGATATATTCTTTCATCTTTTACAGAAACTAGAAAGTGATATATACATATATATGTTGCCAGATTATATAATCCGTCGTTTTATAGAACGTCTAGACATTTTATAAAGTGCGACCACATTCTCAAATCAATAAACCAGCCAGAATCTAAAACGATGTACAAATCGTTGCGTTTAACAATATGGCGGGTCGCTTGTTAGCATTTTATAAAAAAAACTAAAATTTTTAGCCAGATTGTAAAATATTTCATTTTTAATCATGATTTGAGAATGTGGCCGCACTTTATAAAATGCCTAAACATTTTAAAACGACGGATTATGTAATCTGGCTACGATATGTACACCAATAGTTCATCTCTTTCTGAAACAGAACGTGATATAAGTAAATTTTCAATGTCTGAAGTAGAATAAAATGATATCCTTAAATTTTTTTTCAAAAAACAACATTAATTTATTTACATAACGTATAAATAAGTAATTATATCATCAAGAATATAATATACATAAATATATATAATGTATATATACATAAAAATGCTACATAATATAAGTATAATACATATTCATTTAAACGCTTATCATGTTCATTTAGATTAATACATTAAAAGCGCATATAAATAAATTTGGAATTGTAAACCTAATTTTGTACGATTTTACAATAGATTAATACAGTAGATAACAATACACAGTATTTCGTACATTGACTTAATTCAACACATATTTAAAGATCTATTATGTAAAAACAAATATTATTTACAACGTACCAACTTCCTAGTTAATTCAAATAAACGGAATATGTTTACACAGGAAATACATCTGACCTACATTTGACATAATCGCATGTGATAATGAAATGCATAGCCACGTAGTGAGACTCTCCTTGTTTTGTCACTTAAACAAAGGGTAATGATCTATTGTTCAAAGATATACACAGTACATACATATTGTATATATATATTTAATACATATTTTCCTTAAGCAATACATTATACATTATATACAGGAATGCGCGCCACAGTGATAATCACACGTATCGTGTGTGTATATGTATGTATATATATATATATTGTATACATACTTCATAGGCTCTCATTTTCTTTAATATCTCTTAAACTATTCTTTATTACTCTTAAGATAAACGTTTTATAAATGTGATAGATTCAAAAGAGGAGCGCAGCTAACAATAAGACGTATTTTTATAAAAAAATATAGAAATTTTATAGAACAGATGTATATATTTATACATTTACTTTTTCATGTTCCTCTCTTATTGGATATATAATTATTTCACTGATATACGTGATTTGATGTACATGAGAATGATATTTAGCGACTTTTAAAGTCAGTTTCTTAAAATCGATGACATAACGTTACAATAGAGAATCAATTTGCACATTTCAATTTTTAGAATTATTTTTATTGGACCTTTATTATATTCGACGATTTTAACATTAGGTATGTTCCTAAAAATAAAAATATATAACATATTATCTATATTACTGTTAATAACAGTATATATTATCTCTCTCCCTTTCTTTCACTCTCCCTCTCTTTCTCCCCCCCCCCTCTCTCTCTCTAACGCATATAAACATAAATATTTATGAAACTAAAAATGCGTTTAGATATCACACACAAGGAATAGCAAGATTGACTAGTACCTTTACGAAAATGCGATATGCAAAACATTTAACGTATAAACAAAACATTATAATAAAGTATAGCCAATTAATTAATTCATATATAGTGTTACAATCAGGATTATTCATTATTTTCTTGCAATTTACTTGCCGCACGCACATGTCTATTGTATTTCAAATTATATAACACTTGAAAAATATCAATTATCAAATATCATTTTGGTATGTAACTAATTCAATATAATAAACTGCTTCTGTTCGAAGCAGAATTTGTTATTCCACGTGTACAAGATATGTCATTTTATTATATTTTTAATAATCAATACATATAAAAGTTTTTCTTCACGCAAGTATGCAAAATGAAAAATATATTTAAAAATATATATGTATATGCGATCAGATTCACGCATGCATATCGTTATCAATGAAAAATATTGTAACTGCACTTCTTGATAAAAATGCTTTACGACAATCTTTTTCTAAAAAATGTGAGCATATTGAAAAAAAAAGATCAAGATAAAAAATGTATCTATGTATTGATTTTAATATAATATTGGGATATAATTTAATTCTCTCATTGTAATTCTATCTTTGGCTCACATATATAAAATATCCATTCATTTGAAATTATTCATAAATGAATGGATGTTTTATACGTGTGACCTAAGTGATTAGTATTATATATACAAGATTATCTCGCATTATACATGAAGCCATGAGATTATATTCATTACTATTTATCTGCATGAGATTTAAAGCCATAAAAAAATTCGCGAATAACTTGTCCCAGTGTCCGACCATAACTAGAAAATTAATATGCTGACAAGAAATATTGATATAAATAGATATTTAATGACAAAATACAATTCTAATTTAAATTGGTATTTATACTTAATATTTTATTTTTGTCAAAAATTATAGAAATAATTTGTTGCATAACCTGGAAACATAGAACAGAGCATTTAATTTACAAGCTAAATTTCTTAACAACAGTAAACATGCAAATAACAGACCGAATAATAATATAATTAGTTAAATAAAGTTTAATTTTTCTTTGACACTTTTTTAATGACTTTTTCTGTTTACGTAAAATATTTTTTCTTCTATTTGTATCATTTTCAGCTTTCTCTGTTTTCTTTTCTTCAATTTCTTTAATTTTTTACAGTCTTTTTTGTTCTCTTTTTTTCTGTTTTTATTATTATTTGCACATACGTCCGGCGAGTGGGACCACTGGTATTTTTAATGTACCAGTCTCCGAACGCTCAAAAATATCGTTTTAATTGTGATTTTGATAATAAATCACGTTAAAAAGAGTTTATAATTAATTTTTGAAATTAGATATTTAATTATTTATTCACAAATATAATAATTAAATATCCAATTTTTATACTATTTAATTAGATGCTTACGCTTAACGAATTTGTTAACGATCGGCCATCATTTTGCCTAACCTTAGATACATGCTTATTTAATCAATTCTTTTTAATACAAAAATTTTAAATTAAGTTTATTTTTTTCCCCCGATTAATCATCAAATGTTGGAGTTTTTTTTTACAATAATTATTATTTTCATTCATAATTGTTTAAATAAATGGTAAATATTTTTTTTCAGTGTGGTCGGATATTGGGACATGTCCGGCCATTGGGACATTTACCTTATAGCTTTATCTGAGATTTATATGAAATTGCATAGTTCCAGAGAGATATCTTTTTCATGAAAAAAACGTCGAAAAAGTTCTTTTTCCTGTGATTTCCCTAGATGAACTCTCGCTCAATCGATCTCTGCTTTAATTGCGCAAAAAACAAAACGCGAAAGAAACGTAACACGCGAGAAATGAACACGAGAAACGTAGTAACTCAATTTCTTTTGTGAGTTCCACATAAAAAGTGCAATCTACGTATGTATTCGCCAATTTTTTTCTCGACAAAAAATATAAATGTTTTTAACATTTGACTAATATATATTCTTTTTGTAAGCTTCAATTTGTGGCACTATTATAGTAAATTAATACATTAAATTTCTTTTCAATGCAAATTGTTTAAATAAAATGTGAGAAAAAATATACAAAACTCTTTTCCAATAAACTGTTTTTTAATATCTGTAGAATTTCATTAATAAAATAAAAAAAACAAATAAAATTTATATTGCTATCTAAAAATTATAAAACAATACTGTTGTCAAGTTAGTTAAAATTAAAACATTTAAACTAAAATATAATTGAATATTAATCTAGAATAAATTCCCCCCTCCCCACTCCCCAAATTTATTTCAAAGACAAATCCATAAAAATATGAAGCAGAACATTATTAAAAGTTTTATTTTTACATTTTTTAATTTTTTCACAATGTTGCTATATAAATTTTGTCATAATCTTTCGGATGCTTATTTAACAATCCGTTCAAATCAAAATTTTTAACAAACATTGACTTTAAAACTTTTACTCTACATTGTATTTAAAATAGATCTTAGCTTTCTGTTGATGTATGATTTAATGATAACTAAATATTAGCTTTTTATCCGTTCTATTTTTTTTTTTAAACATGATTATAAACCGAGAACTAGAATTTAACAATCTCTTATTTTACTTTGGTATATATACATTCAAAACTTTGAATTGATAAATACAATCTAACAATGTTGTACGATATATTTGAAACTAACAATCTATAATGTGAAAATTACATAATTGATCAAGAGAAAAAGAAAATTATGAAAAGTTTGGAAAAATTATCAGAAAAGATATTATAATTGTTGAAAAAGTTTTTTACGCGAAATCAACTTTACGATGAGCTGTCGTAATATATTATGAAGTATATCTCTCAGTAAATTCCTCTGACTTTTCTCGATTCTCGAACTAAATCCGAGTTTTATGACATTGCGCCAAACTTCGCGCAAAAAAAGTTTAGTCGACAAAGCACGTAATATGAGAAAAAAGAAAAATATAATATATATAAACATTTTGCTACTTGTTACCACACAATATATACACACACACATACGCAAACACACACACACACACATTATTTTACCAAATTGATAAAAATTAATTATTCACTATTTAAATTAAATGCTAAAAATAATAGAGGAAAAAATTAAAAATTTTTGGTATAGTTTATTTTATTCTCCTAAGATAATTAAACGTGTATATTGTATATGTATATAATGTCCATGTATAACATATTCTTGTATAAAATATTTATTTATTTTTATCAAAGCTTGCAAAAATATATGTAATATTTTTACAAATTAATTCACAATTGAATTTTTAAAAAATTGGTTTTACTAGAATGCTTACTTTATATCTTAAAAAATTTTTTTTAATAAAATACTGTAATTGACAGCGCGCGCACGCAAAAGTTAATCTTAACATATTAAACAAAAATATTTGTATTAAAAATATTTTTACGAATAACGTTTTCAACTCGTATCTCAAATGATCTTTCCTCGTTCTATAATCTTCGAATTATAAAATGCAAATCTATAAAAAAAGGAAAGAAGTATGATCAGTTAAACATGGGCGCAATATTGTCTTTAGAAAAAGATATATCTAATGAAATAAAAAGAAAACATAATTATATAGTTTTACAAAAAGTGCTTAATTAAGCGCTACTAGGTATCTCTTAAAAAGCAAGTTATTATCCTCAAATTTATTTCTTTTGCTTTGTATATCATGTTAATATTTGTTGTTGCTTTAAAACTTTTTTAATAATCTATTTCATTTACTTTAGAGACATTACATAACAGTGAAAAAACACAGATTTTTTAATCGCATTTTGTGGCCAAAAAATCGACGATTTTAGACAGAAAATTATATTAAAATTAAAACGATTGTAATTCCATATTTTATTTTTATTTTTGTGTTTATCGCTGTTTTTTGCATTATAAAACACGATTCATATTTTATAAAAACATTCCTCAAAAATTTCTCGAAATATCTGATACAAGCAACGTTTCTAGTTTTATCGTAAAAGATATTACAGTATTTTTCTCTATTACAGTTTATGACGCACATTAATCTTATCACGTTATACAACTAACCTTATCATTTACTGCAATAGCTTTATTTTTAATCAATTATTGATTAACGAACCAAGATAGATATCCACAACAACTACAATAATAAAGTTTAAATATTATAAATATTATAAATATGTATATATAAAGTTTCTTTATTCACATATATATAAACAATTTATAACAAAATAATAATACAAAATTAAATATATTTTTATAAGTGTAATTGTGTGCGCGCGCTGTGTGTGTTTCTTCATTGTATGTTATTTTCTGCTAGTTTTTCTCTGACTAGAAAAACATTATTATTTGTCTTTCAAATGGTAACGAATTTATGAATGAATGATGAAAATATAATGTATATTAAAATTGCGCGTTTATCAATATAGGAATAAAAATATTATTTTTTTATAATTTAGAATTAATTCATACGAAGGAGACAAAAGGCAATCAAGTTTAAGGCAATTATTAGTTTATTTAGAATTAATTATCTTTAGATGAGTTTTGAAAATTTATTTAACTTATCTTAATAAAAAAATATTTTAATGTTTCAAAATTGTGGTGTTCGTTTAATATAGATATATTATCTTATTATTTTCTTAGCTTTCTCTATCTTGAAAAAAAAATTAATATTTAAATCGTCAATAATTTCTCTTTGTCATTGATATAAAAATATAAAATAAATGCAATATTTATGCAGTTGTTATTATACAGTTGCGTCGCAATAAATTTATTTTGATTTTACTTTTAAAGAAAGGTTATCTTATGTTATTACAATATCTCAAGACTTGTACAGAAATAAGAAATTAAAAACTATCACACAAGAAGATTACCTTGTCGATTAATGTGTTGATATGCAATAAGTATCACGCGATTTTAACTAAAAAAACATTTAATAATAGAAATAAGACCAATTACATATCATCCACGATATATTTAGTGTATTATTGATTTTATATCAGATGATGTGTAATATTGTATAATGTTGCAATATTGTAATATCCTCACAAGCATAAATCTTATAATTTGGAAATAATTTTCATTATTTGTGATTATCAATGATATTTTCTTAGATCAATAATCTACACATAAAATTAGTACTAATACATGAATATTTTATGCTTTTATTTTCTTCCGTTCTCCTTCTCCATCTTAAAAATAAATCATGCCATGTGATTTAAAAACAGAATATTGATTATTATTATGCAGTAGATAGAGATGGCAAATAATATGTTTATAGCAAAAATTTGAAAATAAGCGAGAATCAAATTAATTTGCTCTTCATATTGATTTACTACTTATAATTAATTTTAAAAAGGTTTGAACAAGATTTATAACAGGATTGAAAAATTGAAACGTTATAAAAATTTTGAAAATTTTGCGACCTTGTCTTTCTCTGAACTTTCACACATATAAATAAATGGAAATAAATTTCCACGCAAGTATAACCGCCGAATCTGTGAGAATCTTATTCTCACACAACAATCGTGAGTCTATATTATCATTACTATATGCAGGATTCTTGTGAGTTCTCGTGGTCCTTTTGTGTCAGTCAAACGTCTTGATATCGCTCGGATTTTTCACACTGACAGTTTCTCATTTCCTGACGAATCTTCTGTCGAATTGGTTGTCTCAACATCGACACGAAACAATTTTCGCGTCACGTATTTTATGAAAGGTTGCATCGCGAACGCAATGTGTTTTTTCAAGGCAATTTCGCAAACAGGATCGTCTTGAATTTGGACCCGTTTACCGCAAAAGCCGCCACGATTTGAGCCAAAGTCTCAGTTGGAAACAGACAGTAGATTAACGATGATCCAAAGGAGCGTGGACATTTCACGGGCTAATTGGTTCCCTATTAGTCACGATACAATCAACGGTTCAATTTGATCTCTAACGGATTTTCGACGGAAATAGAACTCTAGCTATATGTACCTCTGTGAATTGCAATGATACAATGTCATGCTCTTCATGATCCTACGTAGTATCTGCTCCAGGCAACGGCGAAACGTAATGCCGCACATGGCGTACAGCAGGAAATTGATGCTGAAATTCGTATAGTAGAGCAGCATGAAGAACTGCTGCAGACACCAGAGGGTCTCAGGTGTGTCCTTTCTCGCCAGAGTAAAGAAGAACACGCATAGGCGAATCACGTAGCTGAAACAGAAAGACAACTCGACTCATGACGCAATTTCCGTGCAAATTAAATTTTGCCATATTGATCTCTTCTCGTTTCCACAGTTGGAAAATTTAAGTTTTCTTGTTAAAAAATATGCTAATTAAAATTTTTGTGTCAAATATTTAACACATGCATGCGTTAATTTAATATATTGCTGTTATGTTAATTGAACTCAAATGTTAAATTATTAAAACAATTGAAAAAAGTGTAAAAATAACGTAATGTGCATATATTTTTAATTTTACACAATAAATATGTTCCGTATTATTAGCGACAGGATTTATCTGTTAAAATTTACGGAAAAATTTTTGATTTTATTCTATAATAGAAGTGAGAGTGACAATAGACCGTCAATAATTTCTTTTTAAGTTAATTTTATCATTAAAAATAGGTTGATTTTACAAAATTAATTTATCGAATTATTATGAAGCTTGCATTCATTTTTTTTTTGTATAGAAATATTAACATAGTATTAGTTTCATCATTTACTATATCCATATCATGTTAAATTAACACAAAAATTTGTGTGGACTATTTGGGACATGCGATATATGTTAAATTTAAGCCAAATTTTCCAACTGTGCACCGTATATAAGTAATAATTGATATTTATGTTACAATTTATATCTAATAAAAAAAAAACCCGTCATATATTTTTACTGCTCATTGCGAAAATATTCGGAGAAAAACAGTTGAGAGATCCAGATAAAAACTCTAAAAAGAAAGAAAAAAAAACGTAAAGAAAAAAATTTCAGGAAATTACAGTCAAAGAAATGCTCACCTCGGTAAATTAAGTAATATAAAGACAGTGCTAATAAGTACAAGCATTTTAGTGATGCTTTCTTGATTAAATCTGGTCGATCCGAGATTCCGAGAAGATGACATTACCTCTGCGAAGTAAAAAATAAATCCCATGTACAAGCATTTACGCCTATTTAAAAATGTAGGAATGGAAGGTTCATTTCTCTCTTATACAATAAAAACATATCTTTTTAAATTTGCTGAATACAGAACTTAGTAATGCGATTTTGTAAGAGATATCTTTCCTCATAGAGATAGCTTTCATCACTGCAGACATACCTTGCACATACCTTCTGCAGCATTTAAAATTTTTATGAAGTTTTATGATTTAAATAATTAATTCCGAATCATCTAATGGCAATGCTGCTATAAACATCATGCAAAAAGCGATGCTCACGCTGTTACGAGAAAGTTTTGTATCGTATTTATGAGAAAAAGTCGTTCTAAATTCCGCAAAAAAAAATATTAACTTCCATAACTCTTCGCCGTAAAAGCGTGATTCTTTTTCATAAAGTATACGGAGAAATTCTCATCCCTATGGACCTAAATCTCACATCACACAGTAAAAACTTACGTATACACGGGGCTTCTATTTCGGTCATCTGATAGGCGTTTCGCGGTGTTGACGGCGGGACAGATGCAGATTGATGGCGAGAATGATTCTTACTGTTAGACGAGTGGAAAGATAATTGCTGAGAGGGTGGTCTCCGCGTTCCATTCGTACCCACGAGCGAAACCATGTTTATATAACCGGCACCATTATTGCTGCTGTTGCCACTCTGAAAATAATTTTGAAAAGCAATGCTTTTACTCCGATGTTGCATATATATAAAAGCTATCAATTTATTTTATTAGTTACGTAATTGATTGTTCGCATGCGGATGTCAGTTTCATTTTATATCACTCTGGAGCAAGGCATATTTGCCATGTAGTTTTCAGAAAAGTATATATATACATACAATTCTTTTTTGTTAAAAAGCTATGTTTATCAAGATCAACAAATACTGTAAAAAGTTGCAAGTTATATTATACAAAGATAATTTTTTTCTGCTTTCTTCTTTTCAAAGAGATAAATGTTATCCAAAGAAAAAATTTTAATAGAAATCATGTAAATTTTTTTGTTTATTATTAACAAATATATATATGAAATAATTTGCGGTTATATTTATTTAGAATTAGTTCAATCGAATTTATGCATAATATTTAATATATTTATCTTCTGCTTTTAATTAAAATCTTAATGGCAAATTAATAAAATACGTTTTTATAAAACATGGATGAAACACAGACAGTAAATAACACACAAACGTAAGCGCAAACTTTACGAGCAATGAGATATTAACCGAGATTTAAACATAAAAATATACTGTATATAAAGTGCAGCATTATGCATTCAGCTGACATATGGCAAAAAAACTAAATGCATGAAATTAAAATTGCGTAAAATGTGTCGAGTATATTTTTTAAAGCATTGATTTCGCAAATATGCACACTTTCTGCTACAATTATAATGAATAATGACGACTATATACTTGTTATACACACTGTACATTTTCGAATATTAAAAACTAAAGATATTTTCATTGTAATCTATTTTATAAAATACGTGAAAATTATATTATCACGTAATATAATCCAACTTTAACCAATAAATTTAAAAACTATTAAGATAAAAATTTTTTGGTAAATGTTCACATTAACTTACACCTCACGGATCGTTTCCATTTTTACATATATTATAGAGGGCACATTCTTAAGTAACACGCACTTTGAATTTTGTGGCGCTCTCTTCTGGTTCCAGAGATATGCAATTTTAAAGTTTCACAGTTTTAATACTTTTTCTGTTATAAAATAAGAAAAAATAAAGTTTGTTTACGTTGTATTTGTGTTAAACAAGAGAAGCAATATTTTTATCTACAGTAATGGATAGAAATTCGTAAAGCTTTATTGCTATATTTCTTTTAAAATTTCTAGCGAAACTGAACAAGTGTACGATTCTGAAGCGTACTAGCTTTTAGTAACATAAAAACAACTCTAAATGTAAACAAAAAAAATTCTTAGCGGAAATATACTGGCAGTGACGCAAATGTAAACAAAAAGACATAAACACGCAAGTAAGATATAGTGAATAAATCATAGAAATAAATGCGAAAATTATGATACTTCAAAATCGCATATCTCTGAAACCAGAAGAGAGCGCCACAAAATTCAAAGTGCGTGTTACTTAGGAATGTGCCCTCTATAATATATGTAAAAATGAAAACAATCCGTGAGGTAAGTTAATCTGAACATTTACCATTTATTTATATATTTAATAGAAATAATACATAAAGAAATAAATAAAATTGTTTATAAGAAAATATTTGATACATAATTGCTATATAAAAAAAGAATACTAACATATAAAATAATTTAATAATTTAATATATCATATAATACATAAAAAAGTGAAATATATAATATAATAATA
>NW_021849866.1:582016-601937 GCF_003651465.1 Formica exsecta | reverse complement strand
TATATATATATAAACTCATGTGACTCAATATGAGCGCAATGACCATAGAATTTATTGATACGTATCTCGCATTCGCATGAAATAACAAATATTGAGAGTCCTTAGGGTGCCAATCATGTTATGATAGCATAAATGCCCTCATTCTTTATAAATACTACAATTTCTCAGATCATCGTTTTCATCATTATCTCGTTTATTTGATAGAGCACTATGTTCTTCAAATTGCAAACCGCTATTTATCTCATTGATAGATCTTTTTGTTAAAATGATTATTGTCTATTCTTCGAAAATTATTGTACATTCATTGATATCGTAGAAATTGCATTTATTCACTGCTTTGAATAGAAATTTCACATCTCAGTGAATACAAAAGCTGAAATTTTATCACGTTGCGTTGATGCCATTGAAATGCACGTTGCGTTGATGCCATTGAAATGCACGTCGCGAAAAATGAACAAGTTGAATTCACCAAAATTTTAGCCATATTTCAGTTTTTATATTCTGTAAAGATTGAAACTTACTTCAATATATGTAATATCAAAGAATTTCATATTTAATTAATTTCAATTACGAATAGCACAATAAAACTTGCTTAAAATGTTTAAAAGTAAAATAAAATGAATATCACACATATAATTAACATATAATTAACTAATACAATCTCAATATCTAAAATCTCTCGCATAACTTTAATATATGTATCTATCTATAATTATTTTTATCAGAAATTATAATTAAACTAATAAACAAAATTAATATAACTGTTAGTTAAATTAATATAACTAATCAAACTAAATATTATTTTATATTTTATATTTTTTTTATATCAAAAATAATTTCTACTCTAATTATATTACAAGATTTACTGAACACTTTGTATAAATCGATGATAACGCCATTGTTTAAAAAAAATTTTTTTAATTCTATTTGAAATATTTTTCTATATTAAAATCTCCTTTTTGATTAAAAAATTTAATTCTATATCTATTAAATTTTTGATATGTTTTTATTTGTTGTTGTTAAATTTTTATCTATTTTTATATTAAGAATAGTGAACAATAACGATGCTAAAATGAGGCTTATCATCGGTTAGCCTTGAATCTGAATCACTTAAAGAATAACAAGTCACACATCTGGTGAATGAATAAATTGGCCAAGAACATATCAATATATCAATGACAATTTCTTGTGACCTCTCTGCGCATTTTAACAAGTTATTAGTTTTACTCTGTGACGGACGTAAAGCAGTCAGTCATGAAATTTCACAGTGCGTCTTTTATCGTCAGATAATTTTTTAAATTAATAGAATAGTAGCCTTTTGTGAATAATTAATTAATTGTGAGTTATTAATGAACTAATGAATGTGAATAATTAACTAATCGCGGAAATTTTTTTTAATCTGAATTCTAATGATAAAACTAGTTGAATAGTAAAATTAGCAAAATTGAACTCATTTTCCCCTAATTATACTGATACCGATATAAGAATTAAGCCTGAAAATCTTAATTTAATTAGATAAAAATTGAGAACAATCAGCAACATTTGTTTTATACAAGCAACCAAAGAATTAGTCAAGAATAAATATGACTATTCTCATTGCATCTGTTTGAAATTTTATTATCTCACTTCTCGAACTGAAAATTCCATATTCATTCCTGGTTAATATGGCATTTTTCAATTTTTCGACATGTATCTTGTTACAAAATGCAGAATTTCTTTTCAAATGCAAAATGTTACGAATTCTATGATTTTATAACATTATTCTATATAATCCGCGATTCAAATTTAATCGCCACAAAACTTTTGACAACTTCTGTGTAACTTCATTAACAAACATCTCGATTCATTGACCAAAATCTAGTAAAATCTGGTTTGACTCGTGACGCAATCAGCAAAAATCGGAAAATTCTCAGTCTTAGTTTTACATCCAGCAAGATAAATATGATGTTTGAACTAGTATGTGAGACGTGAGTGCGTTGAAAATTTTTTCGTTGAGAAGTTTTTGCCGATGAAATCCGAAAAAATTGGCAAAATGTACAATGTAAAGAAACTCATTGTCAAATATGCCAACGATAAATAGTATCAAAAAACGTTGCCATCGATTGTGTCCTTCGCAAATTTATTCTTATCAAGACGCAAGAGAAATTGTTACTAAGTGAATTGGATTAAAGGTTAACCCAATGGATCTTTGCAGTGCCATTATTTATTATTCTTAAGACGATAATAATTTTTTGCTAAATATTTAATTATTTTTAATATATGCTGTTTTTTATTTAATTCTACAATATATAAATTAAAAATATGTAAATCTTTATGTGTAAACTTTTTTAATAGCAACATTATTTAATATACTAATATTATTTACAGAATACACATTCAAACTCATAGATTGGTAGCTACGTACGCTTTCAGCATCAATATGAATTTAATTTAGTATCCATTACATATCTTTTTAATCAACAAGAAGACTTTTAAATTTGACAACAGATAGTCTTTCATGTCTTTTGTAAATAGAAGCACCAGATCGAAAAGGTTTGACATCAACAAGATTACCATCTACGCATTCGTCTTCAGCGGACTCGATTTTATATAAACGACTATATGCTTCTTAATGCATGAGATTGACGTTGATTTTATTATTCAAAGAAGAGAGCAGAAGTCAATGATGTTTTCAAGAAAATCATTGACAAGCCACCGACAGTACAAAACACTTGTATGCCGTAAAAACTTTCAGATTGCATCCATAACGGCTTTCCTCGGTAAATTGTGTATCAAAGAGTTTAAATTATCACCACTAATTCCGGATAGTAAACCGATTACGATAAAACACGGAAATAGTATGTACACTGTTAAAAAATTGGGCTTAAACTTAACATATCGCATGTCCCAAATGGTCCATACAAATTTGTGTGTTAATTTAACGTAATATGGATATGTTAAATGGTGATACTAATACTATGTTAATAATTCAATACAAAAAATGAATGCAAACTTTGTAACAATTTGAAATAAATTTTGTGTAAAACCAACATATTTTAAATGATAAAATTAACTTAAAAAAAAATATTATTGACGGTCTGTAGTCACTCTCACTTCTATTATAGAATAAAATCAATATTTTTTTTCTGTAAATTTTAACAGATAAATTCTGTCGCTAATAATACGGAACATACCTGTTGTGTAAAATTAATAATATGTGCACGTTATGTTATTTTTACACTTTTTCAGTTGCTTTAATAATTTAACATTGGAATATAATTAACACAACAGCAATATGTTAAATTAGCACATGAATGTGTTAAATATTTAACACAAAAATTTTTACCAGCATACTTTTTAACAAAAACAAATTTTCCAACAACGTAAATATCAAATCATGCTTTGCATCGCGATTCCAGATATTACTCGCAACCATATAAGTTTGATACCAATAAATATTTGAACGTTAATGTGTCAACATCTCGATCTGTTTACTGTCTAGCCTATCTAGCCTAGAATCTGCAGAGCTAACAGATTTCCTTTAATGGAAATGAATATTATGTTACTTGCTGCAGCGTTGCGTTTTCAAAAATTTAATGCTAAGACTAGGATTTCTACAGTATTCAGTATGAAGGCTTAGTTCATGTCAGCGTGAGGTTGTTTCTGATTGAAGCTGCGAAAGAGAAAATCGAAAGCTCCTATTGCACATTATTTATTGACGTTGAGAATAGAGATTAAGATAGCAGACGTATTTGTGAATTATTCCAAGCATGGAATTATAATTAAAGTAAATCTCTTTTACATCACTAAAATTAAATACACATGCAGACATATCTCTTTTTGCTCATTTAAATATAGAACAGGAAAATCAAAAATAAAAAACAATTGTTTTGGAAATAATACGTATTTTTATTTTTTTAAATTAGCAACGCAGAATTATATTTGTTTTGCACATTAGAAATGTTCTTTTAGAATGCAATAATTACAATTTTATAAATCTTGATTTTTAATCTTTTTATCTTAAGTCTTCACTTATTTTAATCTGTAAGATTGGCTACATTCAGCGCACACAACAGTTGCGGGATCGCTCTCTCTCTCTCTCCTAGCGCTTTTTTTGCTAAACGATTTGCTAAGTGAGCGCTCGATATTACTCGACATCTGATCGACACGTGTTTTATTTTTATTATTTAATTTAAAATAATACTTTATTTTTAATTGTACATATCATTTTTCAATTTTTTGTGCACCTCCAATGAATCTACAATATTGTAGTTTGACCCATTGTACATGTATTGAGTTTCATAAAAAGCCATTGCGACGCAGTATAACCAAGATAACACAGATGATATATGACAACTCACAACAGTTGCACCAATTCACATACTGTAATGTGATATTGTATTCTATGAAACAAAACTGTAGTATAAATAGATAAAACGTAATTAAATATCAGGTATAACTTTTTATTACATTATTCAAAATTATTTTATGATAGTAAAAAAGTGAAATCCATACATTATCCATTAGCCTTTAACCCAACTGAATCAAATGACGAGTCTCATACGATAAAAAAAATATTATAAACAGTTACACAATGATAACAATTGATTAAAAAAAGAGTCTTCAAGTCATAATTCTGTGACGTATAAATTAACGCTGATAAAAGTAAATTGCTTCAAGTAAGCATGAATCGCTTCAAAGACGCAGTCAGTCTTCACATTTAGTGCGTGACACATGTATCTAGACAGTACGTTGGAATTATAAAATACCATCCGCTGATTGTGAAAATTGAATTTCTATTTTTGACAAAAACCTAGAGACAATAAAAAAATTAATAAATTGCATTTATGTGCAGCTTTATCTGTTTATAGTGTAATTATTTTCAATTGATATTTTTCTACATTTTTTTTCAAGTAATGTAGAAACTGTTCATCATCTTAATAAAAACTATATTGGAAAAACATTACAGTTCTCTTTTCGCGTAATCAATCGGAAAATAAGTGTGATGGAACTCTCTACTCTAGTTCTGATTATTATCACGGCATGTATCTGTCTATATTATTTTATCCTGAGCAAGATGTCTCATTTCAAGCGACTAAAGATTCCACACGTGCGGCCAACTCCATTATTAGGCCACCTGGCACCCCTCATTTTCCGACGTTTGACTTTTGAAGAAAACATTCGCAAAATATACAATCTGTGCCCCGATGTGAAATATTTTGGTTTCTACGAGTTTATGTCGCCAGTCTACGTGATTCGTGACCCGGAATTGATCACTGCAATTGCCATCAAAAACTTTGACAGTTTCTGCGATCACAATGATTTTTTTAAAGAATCCGAACCGATACTCAGTAGGAATCTATTCAGCATAAAAGGCGATCATTGGCGTGAGATGCGGAAACTACTCAGTCCTACTTTCACATCCGGAAAAATAAAAATAATGTTCAAGTTGATGTGCGAATGTGCGGAGAACCTTACCAACTTCCTGGCACACGATTCTGGAAATATCGGCAAAGCATACGATATGAAAAATGTGCTGAACAGATATGCCAACGACGTAGTGGCCACGTGTGCTTTCGGCATAAGCGTGGATTCATTCAAACATCCGAACAACGATTTCCTTCTTCTCGCCAAGGAAGCCACAAATTTCACTAAAAATCCTTTCAAATTCTTAATTATTAGAAATTTTCCGCTACTCGGGCGACTTCTCGGATTGAAAATATTTAGCTCAAAACTAACAAGTTTCTTCAAGGAGGTTATTGCTGATACAGTGAAGACTAGGGATGAGCAGAAAATTATTCGTCCAGACATGATTCATCTGATGATGGAGAAAAGAGATAATGATCACGGTCTTACGATGGACATCGATGAGATGACCGCTCAGGCGTTCGTCTTTCTCGTCGCTGGATTAACTTCAGTATCAGCAGCCATGTGTTTTCTAACATATGAAGTCGGAATCAATTTTGATGTTCAGAACAAATTGAGGGCCGAGATTGACGATATTGTTGCTCAGACCAACGGCAAGCCCACTTACGAAGCCATCAGCCAAATGAAGTACTTGGATGCTGTGATAAATGAGACCCTTAGATTGTATCCAATGGGAGCTTTCCTCGACAGAATGTGCGTTAAAGAGTTTGAATTACCACCAGCGACTCCGGATGGCGAACCGATCACGCTGAAGCCCGGAGACAGCATTTGGTTTCCGAATTACGCTCTGCATCGCGATCCCAAATATTATTCTCAGCCGGACAAGTTCGATCCCGATAGATTCTTGAACGGTGAAGTAGACAATTCGGTCTACATGCCATTTGGTATTGGGCCCAGAATTTGCATAGCTAATAGATTTGCTCTGATAAAACTGAAGATTGTGTTATTTTATCTGCTATGGCGTTACAATCTCGAGCCCGATACTAAGACTAAGATTCCCATGGTATTCAGTAAAAAAGCTTTTATGATGGAGCCGGTCGGCGGTTTCTGGTTAAAATTGCGAGTGAGAAAATCGAAGGTGTCCTTATCGAATGAAAATATATCCGAAGATTAACTATATTTGTGACTCAATTCAAGCATGAAATTGTATTTAAAGTATACTTCTTAAATTAGTGAATCCAAATAATATACATAGTTTTTTCTCGTTCAAACATTTAATATAGAAAGATTCAATATCGCAAAAAATTTATTTTTATTTTAAACACTAAAAATAAATACTTCTACAAAATATTTCGGTTGTAGTACTATCAAATTTGACATATACAGTGTTAATTTTATTTGTAAACAAATCATGCACGCTTGCGTTTTAGAAATAATATTATTAGAATATTAGATATTAAGTATTAATTAGGTGTAAATTATATATTTGTATAGTATTCAATATTCTAAAAATTAAAGTTTATAATAAATTCTTAAATTAATATCAGCTATATAAAGTTTAGATAAATTGTAATTTTTTGAAAAAGATTTGGGATACATTACAATATTGTGCAGAATACTTTGTGTGAAATAAATAAGTTAACGTTTCATTCTAGTTGCTTTGAAATAGATCAAACAGCAATCCACTAATAATTATTCCATTTAATATTTGATTATATGGATGGTTGCATGCTGTTTCTATAGTATTTAGAACAAGAATCGCACATTTTTTAATTTAATTTGTGCTATAAATGAAAATATAAATTAACAACTATAGAAGCTGCTCAAAATGTTTAAAAAAATAACTAATACTTCAAAATTGCGATTCGAGATGAGAGCTTAAATCGTTATGGTAGTATATTAGTACGATATTGTTTCAGCTATTTGTAAGAAAAAATATTTATAAAAACTAAAAATTTAATTAAAAATTAAATGAAAGTCAAAGGTTAAAAATTTCAGTATAAAAGCATTTTTCTTTTACTTGCCTCTTTTATCTCTCATAAATGTGTTAAGTACTGCATTTAATGCATTTATGTCTTCTTTGAATATGGTATTTAGAATTATAAAATAAAGAGTCTTATTTTGTTATTGGTTTCAAAACTATACGTGATAAAGAGATTACATAATTTTTTATATTATTGTTAATGTACACACACATAAGATATAAGTCATATACACATTCTCTTAATAAATAAATAAGCGTATTTAATAACATGATATAAACAATTACACGCGACATTATTAAAAGGTACATTTTATGTTTTATTACATAATAAGTAAAAAGTGTTATAAAACGTATATTGTAAATATTTAAATATTCGATGGAAGACCCTTTCTTGATTGTCACATAGAAGTTTGATTATGGTACTGTATCTATGAAACTATAGATATTGTAAATATTTATTATCTACTATTATTATCTACTATATTATAACAGCAATAAAACTGCACAAATCTAAAATATATTATAAAAAAAAGCTTTTATATAAAGTAATGTTATTTTTTTATTTATATACTGGAATCCTATGCACACATACGGATGTAATATGTTTATAATAAATATATAACAATATATTTATTAAATATAATTAAATATTGAACAAAATTTAAATTGAGGTTTTGCTTTATCGTATAAAAGAAAGCACTTCCATTCTGCATATATTTATATTTTATGATTGATTATTGATTTTATATAATCAAATCTTAATAATTTAAGTTTACTAGTTCAAAACTGATACATGTCTTAATTCACATACTGTGAAATTGTATTCTATGATACAATATTGTAGTAAAAATAGATCAAATGTGATTAAATATCAGGTATAACTTTTTTTATTACTATATTAAAGAATATTCTACGATAGCAATAAAGTGAAATCCATATATCATCCGTTAGCCTTTAACCGAACTGAATCAAATGATGAGTCTTCATACGATAAAAATAATATTGCAAACAGTTATAATACAATGATAACAATCGATTAGAAGAAGAATCAAGTCATTCTGCGACGTATAAATCAGCGCTGATAAAAGCAAACTGCTTCAAATAAGCATAAATTGCTTCAAAGCTGCAGTCAGTCTTCACATTTAGTGCGTGATACACGTATCTAGATAGTATGTTGGAATTATAAAATACCGTCTGCTGATTGTGAAAATTTAACTTCTAATCTTGATAAAAACTTAAAAACAATAACAAAACTAATGAATTGCATTTAAGTGCAGCTTTATCTGTTTATAGTGTAATTATTTTTAATTGATATTTTTCTACATTTTTTTTCAAATAATGTAGAAACTGTTTATTATCTCGATAAAAACTATATTGGAAAAACGTTACAATAACGTTCTTTTCTCGCGTAATCAATCGGAAAATCAGTGTGATGGAGCTCTCTACTTTAATTCTGATTATTATCACGACATGTATCTGTCTATATTATTTTATCCTGAGTAAGCTGTCTCATTTCAAGCGGCTAAAGATCCCACATGTACGGCCCACTCCATTATTGGGCCACCTGGCGCCCTTTATTTTCCGACGTTTGTCTCTGGAAGAAAACGTTCGCAAAATATACAATATATTCCCGGACGTGAAGTATTTCGGTTTCTACGAGTTTATGACGCCAGTCTACGTAATTCGTGACCCAGGAACCTATTCAGCATAAACGGCGATCATTGGCGTGAGATGCGGAAGCTCCTTAGTCCTACTTTCACATCCGGGAAAATAAAAATAATGTTCAAATTGATATGCAAATGTGCGGACAACTTTGCCAATTTCCTGGCAAATGATTCTGGAAATATCGGCAAGACGTACGACATGAAAAATGTTCTGAGCAGATACGCCAACGACGTAGTGGCCACGTGTGCTTTCGGCATAAGCGTGGATTCGTTTAAGCATCCGAACAATGATTTCCTTCTTCTCGCCAAGGAAGCCGCGAATTTTACCAGTAATCCTATCAAACTCTTAGTAAATAAAAATTTTCCGCTACTCGGAAGACTTCTCGGATTGAAAATATTTAGCTCAAAAATGAAAAGTTTCTTCAAGGAAATTATTGCTGATACAGTGAAGACTAGGGATGAGCAAAAAATTATTCGTCCAGATATGATTCATCTGATGATGGAGAAAAGAGATAATGATCACGGTCTTACGATGGACATCGACGAGATGACCGCTCAAGCGTTCGTCTTTCTCGTTGCTGGATTTGATTCAACATCATCAGCCATGTGCTTTCTGACACATGAAGTCGGAATCAATTTTGATGTCCAGAACAAATTGAGGGCCGAGATTGATGATATTCTTGCTCAGACTAACGGCAAGCCCACTTATGAAGCCATCAGCCAAATGGAGTACTTGGATGCTGTGATAAATGAGACCCTTAGATTGTATCCATTGGGAGGTTTCCTCGACAGAATATGCGTCAAAGAGTTTGAATTACCACCAGCGACTCCGGATGGCAAACCGATCACGCTGAAGCCCGGAGACAGCATCTGGTTTCCGCATTACGCTCTGCATCGCGATCCCAAATATTATTCTCAGCCGGACAAGTTTGATCCCGACAGATTCTTGAACGGTGAAGTAGACAACTCGGTCTACATGCCGTTTGGTATCGGGCCCAGAATGTGCATAGCTAACAGATTTGCTCTGATAAAACTGAAGATTATGTTATTTTATTTGCTATGGCGTTGCGATCTTGAACCCGATACTAAGACTAGCATTCCCATGGTACTCAGCAAAAAATCTTTTTTGATGAATCCGGAAGGCGGTTTTTGGTTAAAATTACGAGCGAGGAAATCGGAGGCGGCTATTCCGTTCTTATCGAATGAAAGTGTATGCGAAGATTAACCACATATTTATGATTCATTTCAAGCAAGAAATTGTATTTGAACTACATTTTTTAAATTAGTGAATCCATAATATACATAGGTTTCTTTCGTTTAAACATTTGATATAGTAAGATTCAATATTGTAAAAAATATATTTTTGTTTTAAACACTGAAAATACTTTCATAATTTTTCAAAATACTTCGGTTTTGTTGTATTATCAAATTTGACATATAGGTACACAATCTTTTTCGTGTTGTCTTTATTTGTAAACAAATCATAAGCACGCTCGTGTTTTATTAATAACATTAGATATTAATTAAGTGTTAATTATATATTACTATGGTAGTCAATATTCTAAAAAATAAAAGTTTATAATACATTCTTAAATTAATAGCAGCTAAATAAAGTAAGTTTAGATAAATTGTGATATTCCCCCCTCCACTCCCTTCACTCTCACAAATGTTTTAAGTTATTGTTTTCCAAATTATGTAAATTATATATTTATAATATAATTTATTGCTAAACGGATGGTTATATTCAGGAGGTAAAATATTGCATCTAAATGCATCAAATATGTATCTAAAGAAAACAATCTCTTTTTAAATGTAAATAATGTACATAAAAAATAGCATAATCTGGAGGTATCTGCTTAAAATGTTTCAAAGAAAAGCTTTTATCTCAAGTTATGATTACAGTCGAAACCTTGAAGGGGCCATAAAATTACACGATATTATTTTAACAGTGTGTAAAGAAAAAAAAAGTTGGAAAAACAAATAAAAACTTTGCTAAAAAACGACTCTTAATTTTCTCCCATATCTCTCATGTACGCCTTAAATACTGCATTGAATGCACTTACGTTACTAATGCCTTTTTCGAATGCAGCATTATTTGTTGATCGATCGAAATTTAAATTATGTTTTTGCTTTATCGTATAAGAAAAAGCACCTCCATTCTACATATATTTATATTTAATGATCAATTATTGATTTTTAAAATTGGATCTTAATAATTTAAGTTTATTAGTTCAAAATTAATACATGTTTTAATCCACATACTGCAGTTTGATATATATTATGATACAAGAGTGTAATAAAAATAGTTAAAATGTGATTGAATATTAGGTATAACATTTTATTACATTATTCAAGAATATTTTACGATAGTACTAAAGTGAGGTCCATGTATCATCCATTAGCCTTCAATCCAATTGAATTAAAAAATGACGAGTTTCATATGATAAAAATAATATTGCTAACAGTTACACAATGATAACAATCGATTAAAAGAAAAGTCTTCAAGTGGTAATTTTGTGACGTATAAATCAGCGCTGATAAAAGTAAATTGCTTCAAATAAGCATAAATTGCTTCAAAGCCGCAGTCAGTCTTTACATTTAGTGCGTGATACACGTATCTAGATAGTACGTTGGAATTATAAAATACCATCTGTTGATTGCAAAAATTTAATTTTTATTTTTGACAGAAACCTAAAGACAATAACAAAACTAATAAATTGCATTTAAGTGCAGCTTTATCTGTTTATAGTGTAATTATTTTTAATTGATATTTTTCTACATTTTTTTTCAAATAATGTAGAAACTGTTTATTATCTCGATAAAAACTATATTGGAAAAACGTTACAATAACGTTCTTTTCTCGCGTAATCAATCGGAAAATCAGTGTGATGGAGCTCTCTACTTTAATTCTGATTATTATCACGACATGTATCTGTCTATATTATTTTATCCTGAGTAAGCTGTCTCATTTCAAGCGGCTAAAGATCCCACATGTACGGCCCACTCCATTATTGGGCCACCTGGCGCCCTTTATTTTCCGACGTTTGTCTCTGGAAGAAAACGTTCGCAAAATATACAATATATTCCCGGACGTGAAGTATTTCGGTTTCTACGAGTTTATGACGCCAGTCTACGTAATTCGTGACCCGGAATTGATCACCACAATTGCCATCAAAAACTTTGACAGTTTCTGCGATCATCGTGATTTATTTAACAAAGAAACCGAACCGTTAATCAGTAGAAATCTATTCAGCATAAACGGCGATCATTGGCGTGAGATGCGGAAGCTCCTTAGTCCTACTTTCACATCCGGGAAAATAAAAATAATGTTCAAATTGATATGCAAATGTGCGGACAACTTTGCCAATTTCCTGGCAAATGATTCTGGAAATATCGGCAAGACGTACGACATGAAAAATGTTCTGAGCAGATACGCCAACGACGTAGTGGCCACGTGTGCTTTCGGCATAAGCGTGGATTCGTTTAAGCATCCGAACAATGATTTCCTTCTTCTCGCCAAGGAAGCCGCGAATTTTACCAGTAATCCTATCAAACTCTTAGTAAATAAAAATTTTCCGCTACTCGGAAGACTTCTCGGATTGAAAATATTTAGCTCAAAAATGAAAAGTTTCTTCAAGGAAATTATTGCTGATACAGTGAAGACTAGGGATGAGCAAAAAATTATTCGTCCAGATATGATTCATCTGATGATGGAGAAAAGAGATAATGATCACGGTCTTACGATGGACATCGACGAGATGACCGCTCAAGCGTTCGTCTTTCTCGTTGCTGGATTTGATTCAACATCATCAGCCATGTGCTTTCTGACACATGAAGTCGGAATCAATTTTGATGTCCAGAACAAATTGAGGGCCGAGATTGATGATATTCTTGCTCAGACTAACGGCAAGCCCACTTATGAAGCCATCAGCCAAATGAAGTACTTGGATGCTGTGATAAATGAGACCCTTAGATTGTATCCAATGGGAGCTTTCCTCGACAGAATGTGCGTTAAAGAGTTTGAATTACCACCAGCGACTCCGGATGGCAAACCGATCACGCTGAAGCCCGGAGACAGCATCTGGTTTCCGCATTACGCTCTGCATCGCGATCCCAAATATTATTCTCAGCCGGACAAGTTTGATCCCGACAGATTCTTGAACGGTGAAGTAGACAACTCGGTCTACATGCCGTTTGGTATCGGGCCCAGAATGTGCATAGCTAACAGATTTGCTCTGATAAAACTGAAGATTATGTTATTTTATTTGCTATGGCGTTGCGATCTTGAACCCGATACTAAGACTAGCATTCCCATGGTACTCAGCAAAAAATCTTTTTTGATGAATCCGGAAGGCGGTTTTTGGTTAAAATTACGAGCGAGGAAATCGGAGGCGGCTATTCCGTTCTTATCGAATGAAAGTGTATGCGAAGATTAACCACATATTTATGATTCATTTCAAGCAAGAAATTGTATTTGAACTACATTTTTTAAATTAGTGAATCCATAATATACATAGGTTTCTTTCGTTTAAACATTTGATATAGTAAGATTCAATATTGTAAAAAATATATTTTTGTTTTAAACACTGAAAATACTTTCATAATTTTTCAAAATACTTCGGTTTTGTTGTATTATCAAATTTGACATATAGGTACACAATCTTTTTCGTGTTGTCTTTATTTGTAAACAAATCATAAGCACGCTCGTGTTTTATTAATAACATTAGATATTAATTAAGTGTTAATTATATATTACTATGGTAGTCAATATTCTAAAAAATAAAAGTTTATAATAAATTCTTAAATTAATAGCAGCTAAATAAAGTAAGTTTAGATAAATTGTGATATTGTGCAGAGAGTTTTAGATATATTGTAATATATATTGTGCAAAATACTCTGCATGATATAAATAAATCAACGTCGAGTGCGAAGATTAACCATATTATTAATGATTTTTCTTGTTAGATTCTTTTTGACTATTAAATAAGTATTATTGTCCGCTAACAGAGTCGTCATTTTACTTAAATAAATGTTCTTATCAAGAGCAACTGTAACGTTGTCTTTATCGCTTTAGTAAAAATTATGTTAGAATTCTCGCGCACGAATCTCCGCGTTGAAAGAGATGCTTCAATTAAGTCATTGTTTCTTAAAAAAGAATAATCCACGAGTTTCTAAATATGTAGTTTTAAAAAAATTTTATGAATGTATTATAATATTATTTTCTCTCACATGGTTGACAGTGTGTAAAGAAAAAAAAAGTTGGAAAAACAAATAAAAACTTTGCTAAAAAACGACTCTTAATTTTCTCCCATATCTCTCATGTACGCCTTAAATACTGCATTGAATGCACTTACGTTACTAATGCCTTTTTCGAATGCAGCATTATTTGTTGATCGATCGAAATTTAAATTATGTTTTTGCTTTATCGTATAAGAAAAAGCACCTCCATTCTACATATATTTATATTTAATGATCAATTATTGATTTTTAAAATTGGATCTTAATAATTTAAGTTTATTAGTTCAAAATTAATACATGTTTTAATCCACATACTGCAATTTGATATATATTATGATACAAGAGTGTAATAAAAATAGTTAAAATGTGATTGAATATTAGGTATAACATTTTATTACATTATTCAAGAATATTTTACGATAGTACTAAAGTGAGGTCCATGTATCATCCATTAGCCTTCAATCCAATTGAATTAAAAAATGACGAGTTTCATATGATAAAAATAATATTGCTAACAGTTACACAATGATAACAATCGATTAAAAGAAAAGTCTTCAAGTGGTAATTTTGTGACGTATAAATCAGCGCTGATAAAAGTAAATTGCTTCAAATAAGCATAAATTGCTTCAAAGCCGCAGTCAGTCTTTACATTTAGTGCGTGATACACGTATCTAGATAGTACGTTGGAATTATAAAATACCATCTGTTGATTGCAAAAATTTAATTTTTATTTTTGACAGAAACCTAAAGACAATAACAAAACTAATAAATTGCATTTATGTGCAGCTTTATCTGTTTATAGTGTATTTATTTTTAATTAATAATTTTGTAGGTTTTCTGTGCAAGTACGACGAAAATTATATTGAGAAAACATTACAGTGACGTTCTCTTTTCGCGTAATCAATTGGAAAATCAATGTGATGGAGCTCTCTATTTTAATTCTGATTATTATCACGGCATGTATCTATCTGTATTATTTTATCCTGAGCAAGCTGTCTCATTTCAAACGGCTAAAGATCCCACACGTACAGCCAACTCCATTATTGGGTCACATGGCACCCTTCGTTTTCCGACGTTTGTCTCTGGAAGAAAACGTTTGCAAAATATACAAACTGTTCCCGGACGTGAAGTATTTCGGATTCTACGAGTTTATGTCGCCAATCTACGTGATTCGTGACCCGGAATTGATCACCACAATTGCCATCAAAAACTTTGACAGTTTCTGCGATCATCGTGATTTATTTAACAAAGAAACCGAACCGTTAATCAGTAGAAATCTATTCAGCATAAACGGCGATCATTGGCGTGAAATGCGGAAGCTTCTCAGTCCTACTTTTACATCCGGAAAAATAAAGATAATGTTCAAACTGATGTGCGAATGTGCGGAGAATCTTACCGATTTCTTGACGACCGATTCTGGAAATATCGGCAAGACATACGATATGAAAAATGTGCTGAGCAGATACTCCAACGACGTAGTGGCTACGTGTGCTTTCGGCATAAGCGTAGATTCGTTTAAGCATCCAAACAACGATTTTCTTTTTCTCGCCAAGGAAGCCGCGAATTTCACCAGTAATCCTATCAAACTCTTAATTAATAAAAATTTTCCACTACTCGGAAGACTTCTCGGATTGAAAATATTTAGCTCAAAAATAAAAAGTTTCTTCAAAGAGATTATTGCTGATACAGTGAAGACTAGGGATAAGCAGAAAATTATTCGTCCAGATATGATTCATCTGATGATGGAGAAAAGAGATAATGATCACGGTTTTACGATGGACATCGACGAGATGACCGCTCAGGCGTTCGTCTTTCTCGTCGCTGGATTAAATTCAACATCATTAGCCATGTGCTTTCTGACACATGAAGTCGGAATCAATTTTGATGTCCAGAACAAAGTGAGGGCCGAGATTGACGATATTCTCGCTCAAACAAACGGCAAACCCACTTTTGAAGCTATCAGCCAAATGAAGTATTTAGACGCTGTGATAAATGAAACCCTTAGATTGTATCCAGTGGGAGGTTTTCTCGACAGAATATGCGTCAAAGAGTTTAAATTACCACCAGCGACTTCGGATGGCGAACCGATCACGCTGAAGCCCGGAGACAGCATCTGGTTTCCGCATTACGCTCTGCATCGCGATCCCAAATATTATTCTCAGCCGGACAAGTTCGATCCCGATAGATTCTTGAACGGTGAAGTAGACAACTCGGTCTACATGCCGTTTGGTATCGGGCCCAGAATATGCATAGCTACCAGATTTGCTCTGATAGAACTGAAAATTATGTTATTTTATCTGTTATGGCGTTGCGATCTCGAACCCGATACTAAAACTAAGATTCCTATGGTATTCAGCAAAGAGGCTTATTTTATGACGGCAGAGGGCGGATTCTGGTTAAAATTGCGAGCGAGGAATTTGAAGGCTCTTATTACATCCTTATCGAATAAAAATATATGCGTAGATTAACCATATTTGTAAGACATGAAATTTCAGGCATAAAATTGTATTTAAAGTATATCTTTTAAATTAGTGAATCCATATAATATACACAGTTTTTTCTCGCTTAAACATTTGATACAGAAAGATTCAATAGAGAGTTTAAATTGTTTTGGTGGTACAATTGTACGATATTTTTTCAGCAATTTGTAAGAAAAAATAATTATAAAAATTAAAAATTAAATAAGTCAAAGATTGAAAATTTCAGTATAAAAGCATTTTTTTCTATTTGCTATTAACTCTCATATGTATGTTAAGTATTGAATTTAATGCATTTATGCCTTCTTTGAATATGGTATCTAGGATTATACAATAAAAAATGTTATTTTGTAATTTTGAGAACTATACATGATAGATTAAATAATTTTTATATTATTTCTAATGTGTACACACATGAGAAATAAGTCATATATATGGTACATTCTCTTAATAAAGAAGTAAATACAATATATTTAGTAGCATGACATAAATAATCCCACGCGACATTATTAAAAGATACGTCTTTTTGTTTTATTACTTTTGTTTAATAACTAAAAAGTGTTATAAAACGTATAGTATAAGTATATATTTAATGAAGGACCCTCTTTGATTGTCACATAGAAGTTTGGTTATGGTACTGTATCTATGAAACTATAAATATTGTAAATATTTATCATTTACTATATTATAATAGCAATAAAACTGCACGAATATAAGATATATTATAAAGGTAAGCTCCTATAAAATAATTTTTTTTAATTTCTAATTTTAATACCTAATCTAAACTGGAATTTTTTTTATTTATAACTGGAATCTTATATATGCATACATACGAATATAATATATTTATAATAAATATATAATACTATATTTATATTAAAAATAATTAAATATTGAATAAAATATTTGTTTGCTTTTAAGAATATTTAACGATAGCATAACACACAAATTTGGTTTATATATTATCGATGTTAATCTTTAACCTGACCTCATTTAATCGAACGATAAATTTCGTCAACCGAGAAAAAAATCTTATGATTACGTACATACATGCACACGTGTGGTCCACAAGTTGATTAAAAGAAGACTTTGAACATATACATCTACACATTTCCAAATAAATTTGTCGTTTCAGCAAAAAGTTAGTCAGTCTCTCGCGCATATCTCATGCATCATACATGTTTTTAAATAGTAAATCGTCGCTTGTTGGTCAAAAATTTAGTCTTTGAAGTGCGATCTTGACGAAAAGCTAGCAATACTAGCAAGACGTTACTAGTAACGTTTTCTTCTCGAGTAATCGATTCATAAATCAGTGATGGAACTCTTTACTTTGATCCTTATCCTCCTCGCGGCATGTGTTTGTCTGCATTATTTTATCCTAAGCAAGCTGTTATATTTCAAACGACAGAAAGTTCCGTATATGCAACCGATTCCGTTGCTAGGTAACATGGCACTTTTTATTTTTCGGCGTATGTCTTGGGTAGATATTATGCAGAGGGCATACAACCTCTTTCCGGACGTGAAGTATTTCGGTTTCTACGATTTTGTAACGCCGGTGTACGTGATCCGCGATCCAGATCTCATCACCGCGATCACCATCACAAACTTTGACAACTTCTGCGATCACCGCAACTTTGTGAACGGCAGCGACGCGATAGTCAACAAAAATCTGTTCGACTTACGGGGCAATGATTGGCGCAAGATGCGAAAACTTCTCAGTCCTAGCTTTACGTCTGGCAAAATCAAGATGATGTTTGGATTGGTATGTGAAGCCGCTGATAATTTTTCGAATTTTCTGGCGACAGAATCTGGAAAAATTGGCAAAACTTACAATATGAAGACAACATTGTGCAGATATGCTAACGATGTAGTGGCCACGTGCGCCTTCGGCATCAGCGTGGATTCATTTCAGCATCCGAACAATGAATTTTATGTAACCGGAATGAAAATTTTTAACTTCGATGGCATACAATCATTTATGATTTTCCTAAATAGAAATTTTCCGCTGCTTATGAGACTTCTTAAATTAAAAATGTTTAGTCCAAAGGTGTTAGAATTTTTCAAAAACGTCGTCAGCGATACAGTGAAAATCAGAGACGAGCAAGGAATTTATCGTCCGGACATGATTCAGTTGATGATGGAGACTAGAAACAAGGATCACGGATCTGCATTTAATATCGACGAGATGGCTGCTCAGGCGTTTCTCTTTTTCTTAGGTGGATTCGATTCCGTATCAACGAACATGTGCTTCCTGACGCGTGAGATTGCTATTAATCCCGATATTCAGGACAGACTGAGAGCGGAGGTCGACGATGTTCTTAGAAGGACCAATGGCAAACTTACTTACGAAGTCATCAACGATATGAAGTACTTGGACGCCGTGGTAAATGAGAATCTCAGACAGTATCCGCTACTGACCGTCCTCGATAGAGTATGCGTCAAGGAATTTGAACTGCCACCTGCGATTCCGAATGGCAAACCGATCACGGTAAAGCCCGGCACTAGTATCTGGATACCGAATCACGCTCTGCATCACGATTCCTATTATTACCCGCAGCCGGACAAGTTCGATCCCGATAGATTCTTGAATGGCGATGTGAACAGTTCGGTCTACATGCCGTTCGGTATCGGGCCCAGAATATGCATAGCTAAGAGATTCGCTTTAATGGAGATGAAAGTCATGTTGTTTCATCTATTGTGGCGTTGCGATCTCGAACCCGATGCTAAAACTAGAATTCCCATGGTATTCAGCAAAAAGGCTTTTTTCATGACAGCGGAGGGAGGATTCTGGTTAAAATTGCGAGCGAGGAAATCGAAGGCTCCTGTTGCGCATGAATGCTTATCGAACGGACAGAGAGTTCAGGACGGAGATAAATTGTATCCATAATTTATAAGATTCACTTCAAGTATAACACCATAAAGAAGGTACTTTGTAAGTTATCGTTTTAGGCAAGTCTAGCCTCGTAGTTTTTCTTTTTTCTTTTTAAAAATTTGATATAAAAAAAAGAGTCAAAAACTCTCATTCCGTATATTGTAAAGGGCAAGTGTTGCAGTGTTTTTGCTTTAATAGATGCAATTATTTTTATATCAAATATCTGTTTATATTCGGACAAAATATGTTTTATAATCAATATGGTGTTATTTTGTTTATACAATTATTGTAATAATAATTACTGTAGTTAGTGTTTTTAGGAAACGCGAATTTATAATAT
>NW_021849866.1:564337-581091 GCF_003651465.1 Formica exsecta | reverse complement strand
TGGTATTCAGCAAAGAGGCTTATTTTATGACGGCGGAGGGCGGATTCTGGTTAAAATTGCGAGCGAGGAAATCGAAGGCTCCTGTTGCGCATGAATGCTTATCGAACGGACAGAGAGTTCAGGACGGAGATAAATTGTATCCATAATTTATAAGATTCACTTCAAGTATAACACCATAAAGAAGGTACTTTGTAAGTTATCGTTTTAGGCAAGTCTAGCCTCGTAGTTTTTCTTTTTTCTTTTTAAAAATTTGATATAAAAAAAAGAGTCAAAAACTCTCATTCCGTATATTGTAAAGGGCAAGTGTTGCAGTGTTTTTGCTTTAATAGATGCAATTATTTTTATATCAAATATCTGTTTATATTCGGACAAAATATGTTTTATAATCAATATGGTGTTATTTTGTTTATACAATTATTGTAATAATAATTACTGTAGTTAGTGTTTTTAGGAAACGCGAATTTATAATATGAATTTTGTTCTAATTAGCTTAGCTATATATGTATGTATACGCACACACAATATTTAAATTGTAAAAGAATTTTAAATATAAAAAAAACTATATTACATATAGTATTATATATATATATGTATATATAATACAAAATGTCCCAAAATCATCGCAACAATATCAAAATAGGTTATCATTTTTTGCAAATTTCTAATTTGTCCTATCATGTATCTTTGTAATTAAGCTCCAAATTAAAATTCTGTTAAAGTAAACTTGACTTAAAATTAACTAAGAAATGTAGTTTTGTTAATCTTTTAATTCCACATAATTTAATTTGTAAAAGGCTTTTCTCTCTTTTTCAATCTTATATTTCGCAAATTATTAATGACTCAACATATTTGCTAAGAAAAAATTGTCTCTAAATTAGTCAGAAAATCTGCTCTCAAAAGGATATCCGATAGTTTGATCAATTCTGCATAATACATAAACAAATTAATTTTTTTTAGTTTGTAATTATCCACTTAAATCAAACCTAAAGGTTATATAAAGTTTATTATTTCCTTTATTATGAAACATTACAAATGATTGTATTATTATCTGTCAAGTGCTATTATGTTTCTAAAGAAAATAACAATCTCTTTTCTCAGCATTTATTGACTGAGATAAGAGGCTATTATTTATTACACACTCTATTATTTTTTCTTAACGAAAAATACTATTCCATACATTGCATTTCGTACAAATGTTTTATAGGGAGATTTCATACATATTTAATACAGTATAACATCATAGTAACAAATTCTATCTGATGTGTTGCACGTGCTCATACAAAATGCATTGCCTAAGAGAGAGGACGTATATTTAATATTTGATATATAGCCTCATTTACTTCTATATATATAAACACTTATATAAATTTTATAAGAGAAATATTTATATCAAGAGATTTATTTTATTAACATTTCTCATAAACAATCGTATTTTTTGTTTGCATACACATTCAATAGCAATAATTTATGTAAATGTATTTACATATATAAAGCGTGAAGGATCAGTAGAAAACATATATTTATTTCTGCATGTATAATAACGAGGAGATAATTATTGCGATAATTATATTTCAAAAATTAAGATTCTCCCACAAATAAAATCTGCATAACGCTTAAGAGAGAGTTTTTATCTTATTGATATTGCAATATCTGTGTGACCGTTCAAGAAATTAATTTAATTTTTTAATCTTGTAATTTTCTCTATTATCATTATACAATCGAACAATTCACTTAGTACATGCAATATAATAAACAAGATACACAGTGGGATTCATGATATAAAAATTTTGTTACTTATTTGTTTAATTTTTCTTAAATCTTTTATTTTACAATAGTATATAATTTAATGATATTATATAATAATTTAAATTTTTACAAAAGTTAAATCAATTCCAGATTTTTGTAAGAAAAAACTTGTTCTTAAGACATTAAGCTTTCGTGAAAGCTTGTGATAAATGATGGTCTTTTCTGTCTTATCTTTAAAACAATTTTTTTATTTTAAGATATAAACGCATTTATTATTTTCTTACTAGACAAACCTTTCGCTCTAAGCAATTTGCAGTTTTGATTCGCAATGAACAATGTGTAATCCCCTGCCGTTTTCATCATAATTTTGTGTACATAGTTAATGGTAAATTTATAAAACATATATAATTTCTACATACTTGATTTTATAAATCCTCTAACTCTAAATGCAACTCTTGTAGAAATAATCCTCCGGTCCAATAGCATTTCAACTATTTTATGCTTAATTAAGACTTACATAAAAATTTAAAAAAAAAATTTTCTCTGGCGGATGATTGATTTTGTTTGAGATGTACCTTTGAAATGCAAAAAAAAGAATATAAAGAAATCATTAATTACTTTGAATATATTTATAAACAAATATTCAGATCGGCAAAATGTATCGAAATTCAAATTATATAAATTACATTATTTTCATATATAAGAGTTCATTTATCAATGAAAACAACAAAAAATTTTGTTAATATTAATTGACACCTTTTATATTTTCTAAAGACATGACTGTTAGTTTATTATAATAAAACAAGTCTTTCTCTATTCAATTAAAAGAGAGAGGGAAAGCAAAAAATATATATTATATATGATCTATTTCTAAATTGAATAACATTAAGTAAAGTTCACGTATATTAAATGAAAAATGCCGTTTTTAAGTGCTAGAAATAGTTTTGATCACAAAGATAATATAAAAGTATTGGTATTCCAAACATTACGAATATTCAATAATTGAATGTACATAGAATGAAAAAAGCGCAATGCACAAGAATTTTGCTCCGAATACCAGAATACAAATAAGACGATGCGATGGTTCCATTAGAAGCGCATTTCGATTCTTTTCTTCAATTTTCTGTTAGAAAAGTAATAACTATGGAAATCTTATCCATTTTTTGTTCAAAATGTCTCTCAGAAAATGCGTGTGTGAGATTTATTCCAAAATATTAAATTTATCTAAAAGTGCTTATGAATAACGTATTTAAATAATTTAATCATTTTATATTTATGCATTCTAATATATTAAAAATGTAAAAAAAAATAGGAACTAATAAGCACACTATATCTCTTATCAGACATTAAAAAAAGCGAAACATCTTTCCTCCTATTCGTTTTCAATATCCACATATTGGTCATATAGAACATGTAAACTTGGTTACATTTTGCCGAGAAAATCCAATTTTCACGCAAATCTAATTAGTAAATAAAAATAAATTACTACTATTAAATACTAATTCTATGGTTAAGTCGCATTGCGTTTTTTTTTTTCGTCTTCAATTCGTGTTACTGATAATGTGACAACTGCGCGCACTACAATCGATATAATGATTATATTTTACTTGATAAAAGATATATTAAAAAGTTTAGTGACGCTAAGCGTTTACTTTTTTTACTGATACTTAAATTTATCATTTAACTTCACTTGCTTGCAGATAGTAACTTTGAAAATAACAGCACGTGTCCTTTGTCAAAGAAATGACGGCACGAAGAATGCCGCGTCCTACATTCTTTGATTTATGTTTAACGTTTTGTATTTTGTAAAATACGACGCAGTAACAATATTGTGACAATTTACACAACGACGAACACGGCGTTAAAACGAACTAAAGAAAGAAATTTTTATTGCAATCTACTATACAAAAATAAAAAATAAGTTTAAATGTATTAATTTTCTTAAATTTTTATTTTTAAGAAGATTAATACATTATTGCGTGTATTCGATGTTTATCGCGCAAGACTCACGATTTACATACAAGACATTAAAATGTTGTACCCGAAATCGATCATATTTGTAGCATTCACAATAAATAATAAAACATAATAATAAAATAAATATAAAAATCATAAAAAATCATATAATACATAAATAATAAAAAATCTTAAGTAGAATTATTAAAATATGAAAAAAATTTCTGGAGAATTCCAGCAAGGCGGAAATATAAAAATGTTTATTTTACAGATCTATAAACAAAATAAAATTATTAATTTATATTTAGTTTTAATTATTATTCATTTATCTGAATATGTGTAAATATAATAATATATATAAATTTATCTCGTAAAAAGAGTTATAATATTTTTTGTAATGATCAAATACCACTTTTTTTTAAACAATTGCAACAATATATATTTTTTACTTGGTCAGCTCAATAAAATAATGCCTTTGATAAAGTAATAACTTTATTTCCTTGAAATTGTCTCTATATGCGTTATAAACTAAATAAGTATTTTATGTTGTTTCTAATATTAATTCCCAACAAGAAGCGACAGTTTCAAAATTTATTTGCTATCCTCAAATAACATTCAAACCTCAAATAACTTTCAATCTCGTCTAAATACGGCAATCTCAATCTCTTCAACCTTCAATTTCGCATCAAGAGATTTGTAATGTAATTAAATATACGCAAGAGAGAAGTGTACCGACAAACATCATAACATCGAAATCGATAACAGGGTACTGGATAATTTTACTCAAAATTATAATCAAAATATGCAACTCACATTTATGTGAAAAATTATTTATTCATATATATACACACTGTTTCAAAATCACATTTTTTTACTCATCAGCAAATTTTTGGATAAATTTAGGAAAATGATTTTTCCTTAGAATGAGAGTTCAGATATATATATATATATATTATAAATAATTCTCCATTTTATATATGTGTGTATATATACGTAAAATGCGCTTCAATAGTGATCATATGAGAAAAAAAAAAAATCCTTCAACAAAATATTTTTTTAATTATTTCTTTGTTTATTGTTTTATAAAAGATATATGATATTTTATAAAAGAACCTATAAAAGAGATCTCAAATTATGCATAAAAACTTTCCAAACGTCTCGATAGTTCCAAGCTGCATACATAATTAAATCATGAATCAAACATCAACATGAAGAAAAATGGAAATGTTTATCAATCATTAAAAATTGAATGCAACAATCTAATATTTTGGATTATTATTATGAAATTTGTGTTTGCAGAGATCAAATTACTCTTATCTCTCGATATATCGGATAACGGATGAATTCAAATGCTGAAGCAATGTATATATTTATTATTTATGTTTGTTGCATTATAATATGTAATTTATTTAAACACAGATGATAATAATAGCGGTATTAAAATGATATCGGAGCGTATTTATAATTGTAAACACTATATTTTCGTTCTTAATTATGTTACTAAATAAAAGTACAATAACTTAATTTAACTTGTTTATAGCCAAATTAAAATACGTAACGTTAAAAGGGATAAATAAATCAATATCAAGATACGAAAGTATAGATATATTTCAAATAGAAAATTTATTTTTTGTAGTAAATATTCTTTTCTTTTTTTTTTTTGTTCTACTCAGATGCACAAAAAGATTCTTATTCAAAAACGAAGCAAAGACGAGCAAACCTCTAAAGGATTTTTTTTTTAGTTTATCGATGCCCTATACACTCCCAAAGTTTTGACATTTAATTTCGGGACATCCTGTATATATATATACATGGTATATTCTTATTTTCCCATAAATATTTTCTTGAAACATATTTTATGGATATGTTTCTCTCGCGTGGATTACAATAATGTGTCTAGCTCGTAATAGATATATCTCGAGATTTATGTCGCAATCTTTCCCGCCCCTATATCCACCCACCAGGGGCGATATCAATGACCGGGCAAAAGGCAGATTCCGCGCGATTCATAATGTGTCGATAACACACCCAAGAGCGATTATAAACAGCAAGCATAGCAGGAAGCGCCGGCAATGCACACACGTCGATCCGTAAAGATGAATGGCGGTTAGTTATGTAAGCCGCGGGAGTATTTATACGTTGGTCGAAAATAGTCGGCGAACCGCATTCGAAGAAGCGGTACGTTCCTCTGATACCACCATATAGATATCGACACACTTTTTATATCGGGGCGACGATATTGGATAGAAATAAAAATTTCAAAGCTTGAATTTTATAAGAAGTTGACTTTTTAAATATGTTTATTCTTGTCTAAACAACAATTTAAACATAATTCGACATCTTCATATTTTTGAAATTTCCCCGTTCGATAATATCTTGTTATACTTATATCAATTATAAAGAGCAATAATCGATATTGATTCTCATTGTCAGTCGAAGCGTGTCCCATATATTTTCAATATAAATCAATTTTTGTCTGTTTTTTTTTTCTTCTTTCTGTGGTACTTTTTAGAAATCGTGAGAGTGGATATACTATTTCCAGATTTGTTGATGTTTCCGATTATATGTGCTCGTTTCGATGCTCTACTCATGCCAACATCATACACGATCGATCGCAAGGAGAAAACTCAATATTTCAATGTTTACTTCTAAGGATTTATGACAACATACGTAAGAAAAAATATTTCTAATCGATATCGCGAGTACTATATATTCCAAGACCCCAAAATTTTCAAAAGTAATAAACCTGGAGAAAAAATATGACAAACGAAATAATACCAGCGTCAACATTTTTGTTGCATAAATTGGGTCAAATTTCGAAATCACGAATCGTTAATCACTTAACGATTAAATATAATAGAAAAGCTCCAAAGATAGTAAACAAAAACTAGAAAGGACAAAAGAAGCAATTAACGGATGTCAGTAAGATATAATCTGATTTAAAAAACAAAAATCATGCAACACATAGTTCTTTAATAAATTAAAGAACTAAAGCATTATATATAAATTAACAAAATCTGGATTACAGAAGTCACAATTAGAATTAAAATTATAAAATATAAAGCGCATTTTGATAATAAGAAGATAATGAAGATTTATTTCGAGGATTCATTTCCCTTATGGGCTACTAAAATGTGCTTTATATTTTGTAATTTTAATTCTAATTATGACTTCTATAATTCAAATTTTATTAATTTATTATTATTTGAATCTGATTATATGTTACTGACATCCATTAATTGCTTGTCTTGCTCTTTCTGATTTTTGTTTACTTAACGATTAAATTCTGTTTCGATGATATCTTTACGCATATTAAAAATTTTTCAAAATTATAATAAAAATATACAATAATTGTATATTTATTTAATAGTTGTTCAGTAATAGCCTAACATATACGCAATAAATTTGTATATGAAAAATATTAACATAAAGCGTGCACGTGCTATTAACTATTTAATAGTATATATGTATTTATTTAGTAGTTATTCAGCAATATATATATCCCAGCATTCGCAATAATCTTGTATATGCAAACTCATCATAAAGCGTGCACATGTATTAACAATTTAATAGTTTCAATTACAAACAATATCCATATATATATATACAATTAAAACATATAAAGAGAGAGAGAAAGAGAGCAAAAAATATATTTTAAAATTTATTGAAGTTTAAGAGTTTTGATATATATAAAGAAGTTTACATATTGTTTCAATGTTTATTAAATGTTTTTGAATAAAATAAACCAAATTATTTAATTTTTTTATGTGTTCAGTTTACAAATTGTCATTTAATCTAAAAATTAATTAATTTTTTTAGAAACTAATTAAGATTATGTTGAAATAATATCAATATGTTAAAGAATTTTATTTTAAATGAAAATGTTTATACATATATAGTAACACATCTATATGAATATTTTAATTAGTTTAGAAAGAAATTAGTATACGCTCTACTTTAAAAAATTAGCGATAAAGCAATAAAAAATGTTTTATAATAAAAGTGCAAGTACAAGTGAAAATACTTCAATTAAAGCTCTTTGTAATATACAAAAAATACGAAACAAGATTCAGCATCGGAAGACAAAAATTAAATCTTTTCGTGAAAGGAAAGCCAATACGCAATAATGCAATCGAGAACCGAAATCTGTTCTCAATGGAAACTTACCGGGATTCGATTGAGATTGATATCGGCCTTCTCCCTGTTGACGCAATTAGTGGTGTAACCGGGCTGCTCCTGGTTGAATCGCCTGCCGAACTCGAGGAGATTTCTCATGATCATGGTATTCATCACGATGATGAGCACAAGTGGCACAATCAAGCTCGCTATGCTGTCGATAATGCTGATAATTCGCATGGTTTCCAGATACTCGATCCTCAAATCGCACACCTCGTCGCCGTCTTGGTTCCTTATCACCCCGGCGGTGATGAAGCAGTACGAGTGGCTGACCAGGGCGAAAAATGTCAGCACCAATATGATCGTTTTCGCGCGTGCCACGGTGCACATATGCGGCCGATGAAGCGGATATTGAACGGCGATGAATCTTTCAACGGTGAAGGCGACGATCAGCCAGACGCTGAGCGAACTACAAACCGCACTAACATACACCAATGTTTCGCACCAGCCGTCGTTGTTGAAGACCCTCCAGCCTACCGTACTGTTAAGCCACACCAGGAGCAGGGACATGAGAAAACCGAAATCGGCGGTGGCCAACGCGGCCAGGTAGTAGCTGGAGCTGCGCAGCTTTAGATGCGTTTTGAGAAAGACCACGCACGACAACAGGTTGCCCACCAAGCCCAACAGAATAATGGACGGTATATAATACAAGTGACAAAAGTCTAGGAGAAAGTATAGCTTGGTGCAGATCCCATCCAGTTCCTCGTCCATCTCGAAAATCGTCTCAAAGCTATGGTTATTTTGATAATCGTAGTTCGTCCAATTCGTCGGCGACGCCGATCTTCGGAATCGTGGTGACAGATTGTCAATCGTCGACGATATCTGATGATATCTCGAGACTCTGCTCGATAGTTCTTGAAACACGGTGAACATGGTTGCACTGTATGACGAGATCACATTAACGAACAAAGAAAATTCCCTTCGACAATTCTCTTCGTTGTTCCAGAAACTCCTGGACGCGATCAGCTGCGATGTGCATCAGCGCGTAATGCACGTCGCAATAATATTGGCCATTCTCCAGGCTCGTAGGTGTGACGATGTTGATACAGACCAGGCCAGTGTGGACTATAGAGTTTCACTGAACGCTCGAATCACGGGTGTACGATCGGCAAAATGATTGTCCGATGGAAATTCCCAGCTTTTTCCTCTCGTATAACGTATACCTTACGCTGATAAAACCTATTGAATGAGAATGCGTGTTTGACGAAGACTCGTTAAAATTGTCGACACGAACGCGACAGTATTCCGCGCACTCGAATCGCGCGTGATAAGCAACATTGTTGTTCGATAAAAGCTCTTCCTTTCTTTCCCCCAAGTACGGAATATCGCGCGATGCGAAAAAAAAATCTATTAGAGGTGAATGACGAGATATTGGCGGAGGCACTCTAAATTTGCGGTCAATAAATATATAAGCGATAAATTCTAAACAATATCGTAGATGTTCCAGAATCGAGTGTCTGGTACGCGTTGAAGTTTAGGCCTATTTTTATCGAGCTAGCTTATTCGAAATCAGTGTGCTCGAACTAAAAAGCTAACTTGATCCGACACGATCGGTTGCAAGCGCGGTCGCATTCCGCTGCGGAAAACGTTTGGATACTTTCCAACGTCGCCGACACGGCGTTTTAGCGTCCGGTATTGAGCGCAGGATTGCAGCGTTTAAACATTCGGACATTCGTGTTTGTTCGACACAAATTTTTTTCTCCTGTCCAAACGTCCGTTTAAACGGGTGACACAACCGTTTACATTTTCAGTCTGATTACATTCAATTTAATTACGTTTGCCAAAGGAATGCAGCCGAACAGAGGAATGTTACCACACTCGATCGATACAATTTCGCCTAATGCGTCCACATTCGCGCATTATTTAATCAATTTTTCCCGGATTCTATAGTAATTTACGTTTATTTTACTCTATGATAACACGCGTGTTAATTCAATTTCGAGGAAATCGCGAATCCATTATATTCGTCATTCATTTGTATTTGAATTATTCAATTGTGGTTCAATGATAATGCCCGAATAATAGAAAATGAAGTTTTGATGAAATCCGTATTATACCGTGTCCATAAGATAAACGAATTTGCGGGTTCATTAAATAATTCACGATTGGAGAAATATAAGACAATTGCTATCTATATACACGCTATTTTGTATGATATAAGATATTTTCTGATAAGAATCTTTACGCTATCATCATCGGCGCGTTGAAATGTTTCGTGTTAATGAAAATAACTCGCAATTAAATAGGGAGATGCAAGACAATTGCTTTCTATTTTGTATAATATAATACATTCTCTGAAGAGAACCTCCACGCTAACATCAATTGGCGTGTCGAAGTGTTTCGTGTTAACGAGAACAAAATCGATACGTATATTGTTCTTATTGTTAGCCGCAATTCCGTTCAAATTCCCGTGTTTATTTCATTAACATGAAAACGAGAAAACGCGTTTATACTTAATAGCTTCCTGTAATGGATTTCTTAATTGTATTTCTTAATGGTCCATTTTTCTCCGATTATTTTCGCGTCTGACTGATTGCAAATCGAGCTGAGCCGCGCATTAAAAGTCGATTTATTGATTCGACAGCTTGCAGTACATTTAAGCCGGCGAGATAAATGCGGAAGCGTAGCGGGATTGATAAACAGCGCGCGCGTTTCCGCAAGAATGCGATTTCATCGTACACGGCTTACATTCGTTGCATTCGCTCAACCTTGACTCGAATAGCTTCCGAATCTCTAAAGCGTATCTACAGTTTGGCTGATTCAGCGATCATAATCTAGCGCAGGAGGTTTTCAGATATCTCGCGTGTTAAAGAGAAGAGCCACCGATACTTATTTACGCATTTTTTTCTCTTTTTTTTTTTTTTTTTTTTTTTTTTTTTTTTTTTTTTTTTTTTTTTTTTTTTTTTTTTTTTTTTTTTTTTTTGAATTACCTCTTTGTATGTATTCGGAGTGCTAGATCGCTTATTAAATTATCAAACGCGCCGACTTACCGTTTAATTAAATTGCACAGTCACTGGCTCGCACTTCACAATTTCATTAAGTTTGCTCGCGCAACGCGCCTCGTTGAATAATTCTTAAACAAGAACCTTCGTTCGAGAAATGTATTATATAATACACTACAAGTGGCGCATTTAATTGTCACATCTCGCAGGAAATAAAATTATACGTATTATTCACACGTATTTTCCACGCGCACTTTTTTCATTAATTCTGTTTTTTCCCATCTTTTCGCTTGTCACTACGCGCAGAGATTTCAAGCGAAGATTGGAAACAAAATGTAACTTCTTGATATAACGATATTGTACAGCATTCTAGCAATTATGTTCCAAGCTTTTCATTCTCTTAATCTGACAATGTATCTTTTATCCGGTGTAAAACAAAAAGAAAAACTGTTTGGTTTCTTCAATTAAATCTCTTTAGAATAAATAATCCTTTAATCTCGTTGAAGCACCAATTTCTTATGCTCGACAATCTGTGAAACTGTAACACTCGATTAAAACATCCTCGAAAGATTTTCAATCGTCGAACTTGTACACTGATTGTAATTGAAAAGTACAATGTATTCTGCAATTTCCATTGAAATTGAACCGGGATTGCAGAGAGAATTTTTTTTGTCGGTTTTATGGATGTGATAATGAAACTGTCAAAAATGTTTTTTTCAAATAAAAAGCACTTCAGAATTTTCGTACGATTCGACGAGTGACGAAAATATAGTACGTATGATTTGCAATCTTAATTTAAATTCAATCATCCAGCAGAACGTCCAGAAATTTTCTGACGATTCCGTCTCTTCGATAATCGAGCTGTAACATGAGTTTTGAAATTTTGAATACGATTCACGATCTAAACGTCATGTGAGAAAAAATATATTTCACGATATATATATATATATTTAAATAGGATCGCCACACACACAAACGCGTATATAGGAAAATGTGCGCGTCGTGCGGTGAGAAACGTCGTCGGGTAAACTGGGAGCACGGGCTTCTATGAGAACGCATCTGTCCCAAGCCAAAAAGTTCCGCCGCATGCGCCTTGCCGAGGATCCTGCCGGCGTCTCGGACGCCGCCGACGTCGACGACGCCGGCGTCATTGGGCTTCTTCACATCGTTCTACGTCTCACGGCTTCGAAAAGCGATTGCGAAGAAAAGGGCTTGTCTTTTTTTCGTTCCGCAAAAATAGAATGAAGATTACAAGAAAAGGAACATCTTTTTCTCGTCCTCCAGAAATGAATAGAATGAAGGATAGACGTGTCGTCGGATTTTTTACGCAGAAATTTATTATTAAAAAAGGAATAATAATTAATATCTAAGATTTAAGTTATTTATAATATCCAATATATTTATACTGCGACATATATTAATATGCATTTTCTATGCAAAATGTATGTAAAATAATATGCATTATATATGCAAAATATATGTCAAAATATATATCAAAATATGTATCAAATCAGATAATCTTAAAAAAGATTATCTTCTATATTAATAACATTTATCTATGTCACTACGTGAAAATTATTTATCTCTGGAACTAAATAAATACATTTTTAAGTGTTTCTTTAGTTTACTTATATTGATACAATTAATACAATTAACATAATTATTTTGAAAATTTATATATTTATAAAAAAGTTTATGGGAAGAATATTATAAATTACACAAAATAAATTACAATTCTTAAAATAAATGTTATTTAAAAATTATAATTTAAATTACAATGAACAATAATATATTTTTAAGATCGTATTTTAGAGATTGTAAATTTGTGACGTTTGTCTGACAAAAAAATTATCTTATATGCAGAAAATGAATTGGAAAATAAAAAGGGAACGCTAACTTTATAATATAAAATACATATAATTGTTTAAAATATATAAATACATGAAAATATGCAAAAAATACGCAAATATGCACAAACATGTAAATATGCGCAATATACACAGTTAAATATGCATTTCTAGAATGCCTTTTTGATAAGATAAATTTCTATTTTGGTCTTACTTTCCAATCTGCTTTCTAAAAAAATATGCAGTTACATAAAAATCCGATGTGATTTATCACACATTTTGATGAAATACAAACAACTTTGTTATCAATAATATATTGATTTATTAAATTTGTTACTAGGAGATTTTTTCGACATACAACGTATTTTTATATCAGGTATTACACATTTTTTCAAGTTATTTTGAAACACATGTCGTTTCGAGCATCAGAGTTTTGATTCGAGATATATTGATTTTTTTGAAGTCATATAGAAGAATCCATTGCACTATACATATTGTCGGGCTTCATCTTACGTTACCTTACATCTCTATAAATACGTCGTTTCGAACAAATGATTGTGAAGAAAGAGCATTGCGATCTCCTTTCCATCTTGCAACAATGGGATAAAAGAAATATCATAGCACTTTGAAGATTTCGAAGCATGAAATTTCCACAACAAATATAAAAAATTTATATATTATATTTTTATACGCACATTATATCAAGAAACTTATAAAATGCAAAATATTTTATATATTTTACAAGTTTTATTTATAAAAACAACTTAATCGAAGTTTAATTTAAAATGGATCGCTTTTTCGATAAAGTTACGAAAAAAAATCCATTATCTACGCGAAATTTTTTGCTGCCTTTATTATAGAAGATTCCGGTCGAATAACCTATTTGAATTAATTCTTTGTTGAATGACTAACAGACTTTTTTTCAAACAAGAGTATTGAAAGTTTGGTAGCTTTTACGTTATAAGCCAATAAAAATCCAATTAAATTTTAAAAGATGATATTGTCCCTTTTTATTTATAATATAATATTTAGCAAAGATCAGATATTGCGGCATAGAAATTAGAATAGAATCTATATTGTTGTATTTTTTGTATAGTTGACAAATTTAAGAAATTTCTTACTATTTTCCTTATCGCATATCATAAAACTTTCAATAATTAAAATACGGACATGTAATATATTCATGAAACAATAAATATGTTCGATATTGCGTGGGTTAGTATTATTATGTTAATGGACATGTATAAAAGATATGTTAAATTAATTGACATATGTCCAGATTCACAAATTTAAATAGCCGACAATGCGAAATATATTGTATGTTTATATTTACTTCGCTGATAGTAAACTAACTTTGAATTTTATAAATGAAAAACATTTATTACCTACCTTCCTGCGATGTTCTTGAAGAAAAAGGAAGAATACGAAACAATATTGTTTCGATTTTGATGACTACTTCTCACGCCGGAAATAAGTTTCTTTCAGACATGATAATTTCCTCACACATTTCGACTTTTAATTTCAAAAAGGATTCCAAAAACTTGGTAAAAACGTTCGCTTTTATTCATTATAATTTTTTTATGAATCTTAGAAGTATTTTAAAATATCATTGCGCATCAAAAAATATATTATAATTAAATAATTAAAGCTTACAATTAAAGATATATCTTTTATTTTAATACGCGCCGCACTTTTTCATTTCTTCGCTTCAAAATAATATTTAATTAATACTGTTTGTACTTGTTCGATACATACGCCTAACTCTGACCAATCTCAACTCAAATTTAATCATTTTCGCAATCAACTCTCCATCCTATGTTAGCTTTTGTACGCGTTGGCTTCATGTACTAACGCAATACTAATGTTACGTATTACGTTGAGAAACAACAATTTACTTGTTTCTATGCACATCGCAAATTGTATTTACTGATGAATAAATTAAATTTTATCAATACAAATATATATAGATAAGTGGATTTATACAAATGATATGTAGGATTAATATGTGTATAATAATCTGTAATAATATATAAAGGATTATACATAAATTTTCGATATAATGGTAATGCATATTAACCTTATTCACCTTTAATTCTTAAATATTCACACGTGCACGCGTGAAGTTAATTGTGCAATTCATGTAAATGTCTTTACCTATAATTATCTGTAAACTATCTGCAATTTATTTATTAACATTTAATATCTGGATAGTAAATTTTTTCGGAAAAGAAGTCTTATGTAAAATTTGTAAAAAAAACGTCTCTTTTGTAAAAAATAATCTACGAAAATGCTTTTATTTTTAATCATGAATTTCTTTTTAAAAATCAAAGAAGATTTTTTTTCTAAAAACTGATATATGGAAAGTTTTTGTAATTAATTAATCATTAATTAATTAGAAGAGAAAGCCTTTTTTAGAATTTAACATGAATTAAAAATTAACATGAACAGTACATTCAAAACAGACGAAAGTTCAAAACAAGCTTTGTGCTCCCGCAAAGAAATCCAATTAAAATACGAATTGGCGAGAACATTTGATTGCGATACATATGTTTTGTAGTTATTGTTTATTAAACACATCTATTCCCGGAATCTACATTTCACGTCTAAGATTGATTTATTTTTGAATGAATAAATTACAAATTAAACAAGAATAATGTATTTATCTTGTATATTTCTATGAAATAAATAAGTTAATGTAAATATATCAGATAATATATCTATTTTAATTTATTTCAGTGTTACGAAGTCTTAAAACACACGTGTACGAATCTAAAGGGTCAATCACAACCAAATGGCAAGCCATTCATAGCAGTTATCTTATATGTATTGAATCCAAAGGCTATAACAATGGGTCAACTGTATGGCGAATACGATCCCAACACACACGAATGGTAAGCGATATATCGTCGAAAGTATGCCAAAATCGCGAAAATGCAATATCACTGAATTTCATCTAAATGCAAATATATACGTGTCCTATGTTATATGCCAAAACTACGAATCTGCAATTCCTTGAATTCCAAAGATTTTTTGTTTCAATTTAAAAAATGAATTTTTTCTATGTTACTGAAAAACTTTAAGCGGATTTCTCAAAATGTTATAGCAGAATTGTGACATAATACTCAACAATATATGCATTTATTTTATATATCAAAAGTTTCACAACACACACATAAAAATCTATTCTTAAATTCTAATATTTAATATTTATTTAATTTGTATAATATATATTTAAAGTACTTTTTAAATTTGCGTTAAATCAAATACGGAATTGAGAGATTGTAATTGAGGATTTAATATTAAAACTATATATATTTATATAATTGAGAAATTTAATATTAAAACTATATATATTAGCTGTTGTAACGCACTCGATGTTTTAACACAAACAAACTCGATATTACTATTCGGTTGTTCGCTTCTAATTTACGATTAATTATGATAATTAATTCCATTAAGTGTATTAAACCTCGTGAACAAAAATATGTTTTCTAGTATTCTACATACGATTTTTTATCTCTTTTACAATTATCAAGCGCATTTTAATTTTCCTTTAATATAATTTGAAAATATATTTTTATAGATATCGTAGAGTACTAAAAATACAGAATATTGCATACTCTCTGTATCAAAAAGTTTACCTTGTGTATATAATTAATTAAAATATTCTCACTATGGAAACAAATGCATTACGTAAAGTGTCGAGATAATAATAAACTATTTTATTACCACCATTGAAATCTTATATTTGGACAAACATTTAATTCGTTTCTCTGTTATTACGTTCTGTGCTCTCGTATAAAAACTTTCAATGTATTTTAACGCGTAAATAAAACTAATAGCCCGTAATTAATCGTGTAACTCTTTCATTATATGTTTTAAACAACAATATGTGTATATGTGCATTTACAACATATATAGAAAAATATTTTGGATATATACATGTGTTTAATCTTCTTTGGACTTACACTTCTGGAAATAATATATATGCACCATATTTGAATTTTAATATCTAAAAAATTTCTTCTCATTTTAATAAAAAATAACAAAAATAAATAATTTATTATTATTAATAATTGTATTATAA
>NW_021849866.1:558967-564007 GCF_003651465.1 Formica exsecta | reverse complement strand
ATTATTATTAATAATTTTATTATAAATAATTTATATATCGATTTTAATAAATTATTTGCTAATCATAATTTATTTAATTTAATTATACACATTTAATTATACACATTTAATTATACACATTTAATTATACACGTGGATATTAAATTACACATATATGCAAATAAAACACATATAGCGAATTAAAATATAAACATAGATATATACTATATATATATATAAAATCACCATATATACAAATATATAAAATTTTGTAATATTCGTAAATTGTAAGATTTTTAAATTGAAATATTTGTAGTACTGATACCTGCAATGCACATTCGATTTTTAGGACAGACGGAATATTGCCAACTTTAATACGAACAGATATAACAGCAGCGGATCATGATAAACATTGGTACATTTTTGATGGACCGGTCGATGCAGATTGGATTGAGAATATGAACAGCGTTCTGGACGATAACAAAAAACTTTGTCTTACGTCAGGGGAGATAATAAAGCTATTACCAACTCAAACCATGATGTTTGAAGTATCGGATCTTCGAGTGGCTTCTCCGGCTACAATATCTAGGTAATACAAAACTGGTTCAGGCTTTCATTATTATACTGGAAGACAAACAAAATAATTACATCAATTTCAATTTGAGAAATACTGTATTTAATATAATTATTTGAAGAGCTTAAAGCTTTTAAAGAAAATTAAACTCATAGTTCGTAAAATTAGATTGTAATATTACATTTATAAAAATATTTTTACATGTAACTTTAATTAATTTTTATTTCCTTTTTATTCTGAATATTTAATTTGAATAAAATAATAACGCAGTTTTAATTATTATATAAACTCGATATCCAGGGTGTTAAAAAAAAAGCCAAATATAGTTTCTTCTAAATTCCATAAATTATAAGTATATAGAGCGTTTTAATGTTAGATTGTCTAGCTTTTATGTTGTTTAAAAATGGTAGAAAAATCTTTTATTAAATTATTCAAAAAATGATTTTCTATTAAGCATATCTACTTCAATTCAGATTAATGTTTAGAACTTATAATGTTTGATAACGATGATAAGAATGAAGAAGATAAGAAATGAGCTTTTGTGTTGCACGTCATTAAAATACATATTGATTGTAACAAAGTTACTAATAATAGATATGCAGACTAAGAATTATATAACGATACAAAAAAAAATCATCAATTACTAGATAACCGAGATAGAATACAATGTATTAACTGAAATATTAATTAGAACTATGTCACGAACGCGTTTCTATTTTCATTTTAAAACAGATGCGGTATGGTATACATAGAACCGGAGAATTTGGGTCTGCAACCTTTAATCGATTGTTGGTTACGATCGTTGCCAAAGGTAAGTATATTTTCACAAGAATATTTTCGTAGAAATATTTTTTTAGTCCCCATTTTATATATTTAATAAATTGACAAGAGTAACAAAGAAATATTTAGTTTATTTTAATAGATGGAGTAATATTTCATTAAAATGTTGTGTAATAATAATTTTGAAAATATTTACGTATCAATAGCATATCTCTTTTTAAATAAATATTCAACATTCTTTAATTCCGAAATTCTGTGTATGTTACAGAAATAAAATCAGTATATTATTAAAATCAAATTTAATCAAACCTATAATAAACTTTAAATATTAATTTTTAATATGCATAATTTTATTGATATTTTTAAATCCCCTAAGTTTCCGAATTCATCTTTTGAGTTCTTAATTAGAAATAAATAAACATAATTTTATGCATATTACAATTAATTTGCAACGTTATTATATGATTAGGTATATACAATATAAGATACAATTACGTAAAACAAGTCCATACGATATTATTTTCATAGACGATGAGCGATTACATCGAGGAAATAACAGATTTAACAGCTCAACTAGTGCTTCCTGGTCTGAAGATAGTACGGGAAAATTTACGAGAAATCATACATACGGTAGATTCCGCCATTGTTCAATCTTACATTAATCTAATGAACTTCAGAATCGGACCGATGGCCGGCCGTGAAGGAAAAGCGCCACCAAGTTTTGCTTTCCAAAGGGCTATACGTAAGTCGCAAATAAATTAATTATAATTTTCATATAAGTATTGCCACATATCATATATATTAAGATTTAGAATAACGGAAAAGTAATTTTGAAACATGTTACATAATCACGCATACAGGTATATATAAAAATAAAATTTTGTCCAATCGAATAAATATATTTTGTTAATTTTTTTTTACTTAAATAATATATATATTTTGTTTCCAAAAATGTTTTGTTATATTAAATAATTTATTATCTGCATGTAATAAAAATTATAATTTTTAAAATCAATTATTTAATATAAATAAACATTTATTTGAAGATATAAAAATTATTTATTAAAATAAAGAAAACTTGTGTTTTTTTAATCAAATAGCCAAAAATTAAAAAATGTTTTTTAAAGATAGTATTTTAGTATAATAAGGATAAAAAAATTAATTCTTTTTTTATTTGCAAATAAAAGTATATTTTGCTTTTATTTTATATTTTACTAATTCAAATATATTTGCCGCTTGATTGAGATAACTGATTTCTTTGCAAGTATTTAAATAAATAATTGTTTCTAATCAAAAAATTTTTATTTGGATTTAATATATTTTTTTCAGTGTACATATGCTTTTTTTTTTAAAGGTAGTAATTTAGTATAATAAAGATAAAAAATTTAATATAATTTTTTTGCAGATAAAAACATACTTTGCTTTTATTTTATATATGTATATATTTTTTACTAATTTAAATATATTTGCTGTTTGATTAAAATAATTAATTGTTTTTTGCAAGTATTTAAATAAATAATTCTTTTTTAATAAAAAAAAATTTTGGGGATTTTGTACATCTTTTTTCAGTGCTTACAAAGCAAAATAAAGTTGGCATTTGATATACACTTGAGCATGTATTATTATTACAAGTGCTATCTGTTTTTATCCAGTCCTCTATCTCAGTTCTGTATAACAGTTTAGCTATACATAAGCAGCTTAAGAGCATAAAGATCAACTCTGCATGCAAAGATTTAACCTCTCGTGCAGAACAGCATAATATTTTAATCTTAAATATAATCGGAATGATCATTATATTGCAAAATTGGCATTTAATTAAATATAACAAAAAAGAAATAAAAATAATATAATATGAATTTGATGTAACATTTTTACAATAATTTTGCTACGTCCGTCAAACATATATTATAAATAATTACTCTGTATATTTTATTGAATTTTTATATATGCTATATATATATTTACTAATAAAAAATTGATTGCTATATTTAAATGTTAATTATTAGATCTGATTTTTTCCATTCTTTAATCTATTACTAGAATTATTAATAGAAAATTAAAATTTTGGTATTACATTTATAATACCAAATCGCAATTATTAACAATGAATATTTTGTGTCACAGCAAATTTACTGTCGCCATGGATAGCTTTTGCTGTCGTTTGGGGATTAGGTGCTATTTGCGACTACAAAAGTAGACCTATATTCAGTGATTGGCTGAAAAAAATACAAAAAGATGCTCAACATAAAACACCGTTTCCAGAAGATGGCCTTGTATTCGATTACAAGTATAAATATAAAATAATTTAAGAAATAAGTTAAGAAACAGAGCTTTTTTCTGAAGCGTAACAATTTTTTGTTAACAAAAAAGTTTTTGTTTGTACGCAAATAGAGCATATATTTTTATTTATATATATATATAGTATTACATTTATAATACCAAATCGCAATTATTAACAATGAATATTTTGTGTCACAGCAAATTTACTGTCGCCATGGATAGCTTTTGCTGTCGTTTGGGGATTAGGTGCTATTTGCGACTACAAAAGTAGACCTATATTCAGTGATTGGCTGAAAAAAATACAAAAAGATGCTCAACATAAAACACCGTTTCCAGAAGATGGCCTTGTATTCGATTACAAGTATAAATATAAAATAATTTAAGAAATAAGTTAAGAAACAGAGCTTTTTTCTGAAGCGTAACAATTTTTTGTTAACAAAAAAGTTTTTGTTTGTACGCAAATAGAGCATATATTTTTATTTATATATATATATATAATTTTTTATAAATAATTCAAATCAGCAGAATACATTAGGTCATATTTTACACGAATTTTAATTAAAACAAAAATATCATGTTACATATATTACATATAAAGTAGATTATACTATTTAGGTTGCACGATGGCGGATTTACCGATCCTATCGAAGGTCAAGAACCAATTCCACCGAAGTGGTACAAGTGGCTGGATGGAATTCCACTCATCAGTATAATGCCAGAAACAAAATACGCCGGTAAGCTACAGCTATTTCCTTAGAAGGAAACTTATGTAAATGTCTTGTATTTATACTTGTAATAACACATAGCTAATTAATTAAATTAATGTACAACACATAGCTAATTAGATCATTAATTAGTTGTTTACTCGGCTCGCTATTCTATTATATGCCAATAGTCACACAATAAAAAAGAGAAACTGTGTCAGTTTTGATAGCAACTTTGATAGTAGAAAGCAAAACGTACAAGAAGAGTGTTTTAACTATATCTTTTTAGTGATATTCCTGTTTAATATAAAATGCAATTTAATGTAACAAAACTTTAAATTTTTGAGGTCTAGTTGTTGAGATATTTAAAATTAAACAAGTAAAAAACAAATGCAAAAAAATATACAATGTTCAAGAAATCTTTCAAAAGAAAGATATTTTAAGTCAAAGATTTCATTAATAAAAGAAAGTCATTGATAAAGGAAACTATTGATAAAAAAACATTGATATATGTAAAGTCTGGGCCATTCCAAAAATAAAATTTTTTCAATCAAATAAAATTCTTTTTTTTAATTTTGATCTTTTTACTTGTAATAAATATATATTTTGTTTCCAAAAATGTTTTGTTATAATTAATAAATTATTATTTACATGTAACAAAATTATAATTTTTAAAATACAATATTTATAATATAAAAAAAGTTTATGCAAAGTTTGCAATAC
>NW_021849866.1:552880-558850 GCF_003651465.1 Formica exsecta | reverse complement strand
TATATTATAATATATTAATTTATGTAATTATTATATTTATGACATTTTATCTTTGATCATTTTAAAATGTATATATTATTTTAAAATGTATATATGTTTTATATTTTATTCAACACATTTTCTTCACGAATGATATTTTTGCAGATATCGAAGTTCCAACTAAGGACAATGTGCGAAGCGCCGCATTAATCGGATATCTTCTCATTAATGAGACAAATATACTCTGCGTGGGTCCAACCGGAAGCGGCAAAACTCTGACGGTTTCGGCGAAATTATCACGTAATATGCCGAAGAAATATATTTGCGACTTCGTGACTTTCTCGGCGCGAATCACGGCAAATCAGACACAAGTACGGCAGGAGAGAGCGAATTACATATTTTTCGGGACGGGAAATGAGATTAATAGCGCGGATCTATTTTCGCGCAGGATTTAATTGACGCGAAATTGGACAAGAGACGTAAAGGCATTTATGGGCCGCCGATCCTGAAAAAGCAAATTTTTTTCATCGACGACTTGAATATGGCAGCGCTGGATGCGTACGGCTCTCAACCACCAATTGAATTAATCCGCCAGTTTATGGATTCAAAGGGTGAGAAAAAAAAAAACAAGATTAATTAAATTATAATAATCCATTCAATTGATCATATCGATGCACGAATCATTGCTATGGTAATAAACCGATGAATAAAAAAATCTGGCATGAAAATTGACTTAAAAATAAAATGTAGAAAAAATAATAATAGCTTATTTAGCCGCGTATTTAGCCCGTTATGTGAAAATTATAAAGCTATAAATAATTCTAGCTACTAGCTATTCTAATTTAGCTACTATTATAGAACTATTCTATTATAATTCTAGCTATATGCTATATTTTATTTTGATCTGCAAACATTTTTCTAGATTATTTGCCATTATAAATTCTTGTGAAGTAATACAACACACATATATTAAAATTTCTTCATTTTTAGATAAAAAAATGTTTTACAGAGCAACATTTTATAATTTTATATATCTCATGAATAGTATATTATATTTCAAATTAAGAAAGTTGATAAGATTCTAAAACAAAATTCACAACTTTGAAATCCGGGTAAAAAAGAGTTATTATAAATCTCAAATATAGATTAATTTTACACTTGGTATAAGACCAAAAAAATTTTCTGACCTGTACAGTAATCAGTTGCTTCTTAATAGAAGAATTATTTACTATGAAACTGACGCACTACTACGCGCGTTTGGCATTTAGTTGCCCGCAAAGTTTCGAAGTTGAGTTCATAAATTATACAGTGTATAAAAATAGAAACATTTCCATTTCCGTGCCACAGCATCGCAAAGTACCTTTTACTCAAAAGATTCATAATTTTCATATTTCTTATCTCATTAAAATCTTCATTTAAAAAATTTTATATGAAATAAGTTGTACCGTGATAACGGAAGAGAGAGAGAGAGAGCTAATCAAAATAATTCTTGATTTAATCTCTTGAAAATTTCAATTTTAATCCTCAAAAGCTCTTGAGAAAACTTAAGAAGAAATTAATGTCTTAAAAAATTATATATGAGAATCTGCATATATAAAACATTTAATGAAACATACAAAATAATAATTTCTAATTATTAAATACTTGTTTCTCACACACTTTAAAATATTAGTATTATATAAAATCAGTACTCTAATAATATCATAATTTTAATAACCTATTTCTACAGAACAATGTGTAGTCCTCAAGGCAATGACGCTGTCACAGTTGACTTTTTATACGACTAGGTCCGATATCGCGGATATATATACATTTCAAATATAAATACGATCAGATTAATATTCTTTATCCACGATATTGAACGAGTTATATAATCATGGAATCTTAATAGAAAAAATTCCTGACAGCGTATCATCTATTCCGTTATCTTAACAAGTCCAGCTTTAATAAATCAAGAATATTGTCAAGATTTTAATTTCTTTTTATAGTTTTCTTTGAAATTATGCTAATTGTAAAAAAAATAATGCTCTTTACAAACTACTTATATAATATGTTAAAACATAGCGTATATCAAAATATATCGAGATAAGTTCTCCGCAGGATGGTATGATAGAAAAGAGATCGGATCCTTCAGACTGATCGAGGACGTAAATTTTGTCGCAGCTATGGGACTTCCCGGAGGTGGAAGAAACCCTATAACTGCCAGACTTATTCGACATTTCCATATTATTGCATTTCCAGAGATCGACGACGACGCCAAAGTGAGTTGCATAGTATTTGTATAGCTGCATTGAATACGATAATTGCTTGCGTTTATCGACAATCTCTCAGGATATCGATCACCGTTTTTTTTTGCCTAGAAATAAAAAAGTGAAATTTCCACGATCGTAAATTTTTTGAAGTTGCAATCTTATTAAATAAGAAGATCCTCGATTGAATAGAATCTCTCTCGTTATGAACATTGAATATTTTTAAAAAGTTTTGCTTTCAATTCATAATCTACTTTTTAAAGCAATATATTGTAGAGATAAAAAAAGATAATTATACAATTTGTTTGAAATATTAAACATAATATTTTTTGTTCTACAGAATTTAATTATTAAAACCTTTGACACAATACATACTTTATAAAATATAAATTATATATCTAATTAAAATTAACTTAATATCTCTTGTGTTAAACGATAGCAATAAATATAAGAAAATCTTCGATCTTTCAGTACGGAAATTGTAAGCTGTGAATAAGGCAATGAAAGCTATTGCTTATTATTCTTTAAATTAACTATCACGAGCGTGATATTAAATGGCAACGCGTAACAGGAATTAAAATTAGATACGGAAAAGAAGACTTTTTACATTGCAAAATTCATGACAATAAAGTAAATTATTGTATGTTTTTACAAACATCATTTATTTGATAAAATCATATTTCATAAAAATTTTTATGTTAATGAAGGATAGCTTTCGAAACCGTCGAATGCACGATAAGATTACGTCTAATTTACTAGATTATTCGTGACTCGAGTGGATCGATATGCGCGTATGTAATATGTGGTACATCAAAGGTAATAATGCTCTCGCAGATATTTGCTTTCACCTGGGGGAAAGCGATCGATTGATAATTATGCGCATCCTCTTTTAAACGGATATTGAACTGTGCCATGCGCGCTTATATACACTTGTTTTAATCGCCATTATATATAAATGTACTTTATTTACGTCATCCATATTACGTCATTGATATTGTCTCGTAAGAACACGGTATGGACCAACGGATAATTTTTACAACAGCGAGATGTCATAAAACGCCCCCCGAGTAATTTTACAAAAGGCTCTTACATATAAATTATTACTTTTTGGGATATATATATATATATATATATATATATATATATATATTAAAGAAAATAAATTATATTTTATTTAATTGCAAAAAACTGATTCGTACAGAAATATATTCACAAAATCGATAAAAGAAATCACAAATAAAAATCATCCGTAGAAAACCAATAAAAATATAATGCACGATATATTATAGATAAAAAATACGCAAGAGTATTGCAATTTTATATAAAAAATTCAGAATCGAAATGTTTATCACATAATATTCAACGAATATTATTTATAATTTTTTATCGTTGCTTGCGCGTTGAAATTCAATGAAAGATAATTTCCGACATCACATTTGTTACGCTCGGGGTTGCATGTACTTGATACATGTATGTATCCTTCCACTGCGTCGTCAAGTTTTCTTCCATTCAATCGGCATATCCACGCCCAAGCGCATAATCGCGATTCTTTGGAAAAGACGGAACACCATGGGCATTGTTTGCCTTGTTCCTTCGTGCTTGCCGCAATTAGACGTCGTAAATCGTGACCGTACCGATCATAATTTATCATAATTACCTGCTCGGCTAATATAATGGAGGCCATAATCAACCTCGCCGAGTCTCTGCGCACCTGCGAGACCTTCTGTGTACGTTTTGTTCAAGGTCGACGAGGCAGGCCCGAGTTTAAATACTGTTAGTTAAATATTCGTGTCAAATACATTCATAATAATTAAATGGGAAAACTGGCAAATAACATTCATAATATTCGTACATGACATTCATAATATTCGTACCGCTTGTAGAGAATTTCCTCAGTTCTGATACCCTCGGATCAGATATCCTTTGTTATCCAACATTGGTTAATTAAATAGATTAGATCAAGAGCAATATTATTATTAATATTAAACGTGATAAATTGAGGCAATAAATAAATTTTAATTAGAACAGTGTGATAATTGTCTTTTAATATGAATCCTTTGGGGCGGTCGATATAGTATAAGTTTATCACTGCGAGAGATTTACTATATATATATTTATTTATATATTTATTTTATTATATATATAGTTCTCTTATAAAATTTTAAGTTAAATATTAAATTAATTTAATATTGAATATTAAGGCCAAAGCTTAAAATTTTTGAATTAATTTTTTGTTGGAGGAATTTCTATATCGGCCCACTGCCTTCTAAATTTCAATATTAAATATTCTCACGTAATTGCCAGGTTAAATTTCAATTAAAGTAAGTTTGAACAGCTTTTAAAGTAAAAATTAATGTTTAATTAAATACAGAATAAGCGCCAGAATGTTTGCCATGAGAAACTACTTCATATTATTTAAAGGATTTAGATGTTAAAGTGAATGCTACATAATTGGAATCACTGAAGATTTATAAAAGATAACTAATTAAATTTTTGTGTACGAGATAATATTTTCAAAATTAAAAATACATATCTATAAATCTAGTCATTTAACTTTATTATATATTTATATATATTTAATTTACAGTCGCACATCTTTAAAACAATTCTTAACACGTGGCTGTCAAATACACCAAAACTTGGAAATATGCTGGATGATATAGTGGACGCTACTTTAAAAGTTTTCGCAATTACATGCAGCCAAATGTTGCCAACTCCCAATAAATCCCATTATACTTTTAATCTTCGCGATTTGAGTAAGGTGTTCCAAGGTGTACTTATGGCAGACGCAACGAAAATGCTAGTTAGTATAATTTTTAAATATTATTAATTTTTTAATTAAAAAATTAATTGTAGTTCGCTGAAAGAGGTAAATCGTCTCGGAATTAATGACAAATTGTTTAAACAAAGATACGTCGATAATAACGACTATTCTGCAGAATGAAAAGAATTTTTCGATAAAAGGCTATGTGCTCGAGTGATTAAAACACGTGTATGATCAGACAAACCTTCCCTTCGGCTTTAGCGCATGCATGCGCGACGCTCGTGGCTATACATCGCACGTTATTAAAAAGTTAAAATAAGATTAAAAAAAGATAAATTCGTTTCATACAAAAATGGAATAAAAAATATTTAAATGGTTTTATATGTGACACAGTAGTCTATACATAAATCGACGAGTATTGTTATACGTTTCCAATTTTTTATTAATTGCTTTACAATAGAGATCACTTTAATCTAATTTAGTACTTTATTTAATACACAGCTAGCGTAAAATTAAATATTTTATATCCACTTTGATCCATAAGCGAAGCAAAATACGCGTTGTACAGGATTTTATTTATCGAGCAACATTTGACGTGTTTCATATCTTTTTTAATATATTTTTTAAATTGATTTCTAGAAATTATCTTACACATATTATATAATATTTGTATTACATTTGATTTATCTTTTTACATAGACTCGCGAGAAATTATTATTACTTTGGTATCATGAAAATATTAGAGTCTTCAGTGATCGATTGATTGATGACGAAGATAGAAAATGGTTCGATAAATTCTTGCGGGACATATTAAACGAAAAGTTCCACTGTGACGTTGATATTTTTATTGGGAAGAAAACGTTATTTTATGGTGACTTTTGTAGCACAGCAAAAGAATATGAACAGATAACAAATATAAAAAAAGTAATTAATTCTATTTATAGTTTAATAACTTAAATTTAATAATTAATATATTAT
>NW_021849866.1:544636-552719 GCF_003651465.1 Formica exsecta | reverse complement strand
ATAGTAAATATATAAACTTTAATAATTAATATTTCTAAATTTTTTTATATAACTGTGTGTGTTGTTTGTCTTTTTAAAAATTTCTTTTTTTATAAGTAATTACTAATAAAAAATGCATTGGCCTTTTTTATATAATTATAGATGGAAAAAATTTTACTTGATTTCTTGGAAGATTATAATAACTCAATGATGTCACCGATGCAATTAATATTATTTGAAGATGCAATGAGTCAAATTTGTAGAATCATGCGGATTCTTCGACAACCTAGAGGAAATGCTTTATTACTAGGAATGGGTGGTTCAGGTATACTGTAATTGTATATCGCACACAATTAAAAAAAAAAAAAAATTTTAAATTAATTTCCATATCATTATTTTAAAATTAATTTACATATCTCGCATAAAAGATCCCTTTGACAAAGATATTGTTAATCAATTTTAAAATTAATTTAAAATTTACTAAATACTATATATGTAATAATAATATATATATTTTTTATAAGCTCTTAGAAATCGATAAAACTGATTCCATCAAGAGTACAAATATAATTATAAATTGAATAATAATGCTATTATTAATTTTTTACAATTTTAAATAGTTATATGCTATATTATGTTTTCGCTTTTAATATTAATAACATTCTGTAAAACTATTGTGTAATATGCTTGGCAAATAGCTTATTCATTTCAATAATTAATACTTTAATATTTTTCTCCTTTCCTCGTATTTTCTCGAGAAATTCATATTGATGGCTTCTTCAATCTAAAGAACTCGCTGTCCAAAGAAAAACTTCCGTTTATTATATTGCGTCTAGAAGATACGAATACAAAATAAAACATTTATATTTTTACTAGGACGTCATAGTCTGACGAAGCTTGCATCGCACATCCAAGAATACAACTGTTTCCAAATCGGAACCAACAAAGCTTATACGATTCATGACTGGCGAGAAGATATCAAAAATTTAATGCTAAAGACGGGATTGCGGAATCAACCTGTTGTCTTTCTGTTTTCTGATGTACAGGTAAAATCGCAGGCCAGATTGTCAATTAAAACCTAGAGTATAGCTAAATAAAAAATTCGTCATATTTTGCTCCCTACATCTTTGCCTGTATATTTATGTTTTTAATATAATAAATAACATCTAATAAAAGGAACAGGCAACATTGGAACGCACATAATAATTTTATGAGTTTTTTTAAAACATAAAAAAAAAAGATAATTAAATTTAGAAATAACAAGAATTATTAGTCATTTTTTGCTATTATATCGTTATGTTTCTAACTAAATTTATAATTTTAAATATACTAAAATTTGAAATAGATAAAAATTAAATTTTAGCCTATTCAATAATTAAAATAAACTAATTATTTTTATAATTATATATACATATGTCATAATTTTTATGCTTATTTATTAATAATATATTATTATCATTGCTAGACATATCATGTGTATATGTGTGCACTCACATATACAAAAAGATTTTTTTTCTCTTTTTTTCTCCTTCTCTTTACTTTATAATAATAATAAAACTACATATTTTTATGTATCCTTTTGCATTAAAAAATGAACATCTATCCGCTTTAAGCGTATTATTAAATTTATTTACACGTCAAAACTAAACCAGAGGGATTATGTTGATATTATAGCATTTCGTTTCACGTAAAACGAGCACATTTTTCTAGATAAAAAATGAATTTATGCTGGAGGATTTGAATAATATTTTGAATATTGGCGATGTTCCGAGTATATATCAAACTGATGAAGTAGACAAAATTTATCAAGCAATGCGAGCGCCTGTACAAGAGGCTGGGCTACAAATCAATAGAAGTAATCTTTTTTCCGCCTATCTGAAGAGAGTCAGAAACAACTTGCACATTATCATCACAATGAGGTACTTTTATTGTAAAGTTTAAACTTTTGTATTATTGTAAACTTATTATATCAGTGTCATGTGTTTTTGGCACTTCTTAAAGAGATTTAATTTAGTGATTCTTTCTAATAGTAACAAAAATTTTGTAATTATACTTTCCCTATCTATAAATGATTAAATTGTAATTTTTTAAAAAATCCATACATCACACGCAATTTATATATCATTTTTTTTTTTTGGAAAAAAGAAGGACAAAAAAATATGACTTTTGTTAATAGCCCTAATAAAACGTTGGACATTGAGTCACGCAAATATGAATTATCATTTGTCACGATATGAATCTACGGTAAAGATTCACCCGTGAGATTTGTCCATTTATTACGAGTAGACACGGTTTTGCAGTATCGAGTGTCATATAGTTCTTAATAGCCGTGACGTCATTAATCTCATATCACGTGCTGTGCAAAATAAAGTTAAGAATCTCGATAGATGTGAAAAGAATAATAGTTATTTATGATTTTTAAAAAATCTATTTTTTCATTATTCATAATTTTTTTACAAAAATGATCTGTATATTTAGTTTGTGAGCGTGCTGTAAATTTCTTGAGTATTGCAAATTATTTAAGAACAACTTTAAGTACCAAATATTAATTTGAGAAACAAAAACTTTTTTTGAAACTTAAATTATTGAAATTTTTGCAAGGTAAGTCTATCGTGAAAAGAAACATTAAAATTTGGAATCTACTTAATAATTTATTTATTGAACTGATGAGGCAATTTAATAACCATTTTTATTAAGCAGTAGTAATATCATATATCTTTTTTAAACATTAAATTATAAATTATAAACATATAAAAATAAGAACTTTTAAATGTAATACCTATTTATGCTGTTATTTTAAGTTAAGATAATTTTCGGCAGAATATATAATAAAATCTTCGAGAAAAAGATGATAATAAAGTGAAAGATTAACTTCCAGCAAAAGAATGATCAGAAACGTAAAAGTAGGTAAAATATGAAAACGGCGATAAAGCCGAGGGAGTAATGAAATATTGATCGTCGGACTTAATATGTTCGAACTAGAATGAATCTTTATCTCAGATTTATATGGATTTTTCATAGAATAAGCAAATCACTCATAATTAAGATTAATTGATAATTTTACTGCTAATCGTCATAATAATTTTATCGCAAATGCATTGCATTTCGCGTCCTTCGATCTTCTTTTCGAAAATACTAATTTATTCCTCTTTTAGCCTTTGTTTTATATCTATTAAACAAAAATTCAAAGAAAAGATTATTTTATTCGTCAACTCTCATAAATTTAAAGAAAGATTATAATTTATATATGTCACTTTCTCGCTTTTCTATGTTAATTTGCTTAATAAACTTAAGGATAAGAAAAGACGATATTATAATTATATGTAAATTAAATACGAGACTGCAATAATTAAATAGTTTATTTAATAAAATTTGCTAAATTAATTGTATCTAATAGATTAATCAATCAAGACTGTACAATCTGTACATGTAATTAACTTAGTGAAAATAATTTACTAAATCACTTTTGCAGAAAAGTATTAAAATAATAAATTATAATAAAAGAATATTAATAAAAGAAACGTTTAATTTTGTATTAATATTCGTAATAATACTCGTATACAATAATTATGCGCACACAATCAATATCAATGTTTTTGTTATTATTTGGCAAATCATGAAACATTCAATATATTTAATCACACATGTGTGTGTGAATCTACATACAGAATTAACTTGATGTTCTTACATTTCCAATATTTAGCCCGATTGGAGATATATTTCGCGCTCGCATCAGACAATTCCCGGCGCTAGTAAATTGCTGTTCAATTGATTGGTTTTGCCCCTGGCCGGATACCGCACTTCAGGTTTGTATAATACGATAAAGCGTGAAATGGCTAAAAATATATCTGTCCCGCAACTTTTGATTATAAAAGCGTTTCAGTAAAAATATCAAATCAATATTATGTTCGTCTCAAATATCGTACAGTATTTTATACATTATTATTTATATACTAGGTATATATAAATTTTAATGTAATTTTTAAATCTATTTATAAAATTATAAACGTCTCATGTCAGAATATTGACAGCAATTAGATATATTACAAGGTTTGAATATTACGTGAAGCATTGCAACATATACTTTTCCTAAGAGATATTAAACAATAATAAACAATAAATTAGTGTATTTAATCGTTGTAGTTTAGATTACAAAATATTTTTATTTTATATTTCTATTTACAGTTTATATTAGCAAACAGTTAGCCACTTTAATCGCATAAATTGTGAAAGGATAAGATGTAAAAGCCTATTATAAATGACAGTTGCAATTTGTAATTAATTTTAGCTCAAAGGTTTCTATCATAATGCTCACAATTTTGACAGACATTTAATTAACAAGTTTATCAGATCTTTATAAATTGATATGTCTAAGAAGATTAAGATCCAATTTTATTGGATAGACGATGTAAATAAACAAAATTCGTAAAATAATAACGCGTATCTGTTGAAATTCAGAATTTGAAGAATTTGTATCAATTTTGATACAATTTTCGTTGAATTATTTTACCCTTTAAAACTGATTAATTTAAGAATTATGCAGAGAGATTCCGTTGATTTATAAAATATACAAGAAAATATTTGTTTACTCACATATATCTAGATACAAACCGGTATTTAATATTTAATTAATAATAAGTACAATTTGACTCTGAAATCTACTCTGAATCGACGTATCTTGTTATATCGTACTTAAATAGTGTGCATTTAATATGATGCATAAATGAATCTTGTTACATAATACTTACAAAGTAAGTTTGCGATATTAATTCCAAATTTCACTTCCGATCTCTCCTCGACATCTCTCAGTATTGTAAATTAGTTCTCAAATACGAGGGCGAGAGTTGGCGCAAATTCATGTAACGCGTGGCAGTTATTAATTTCGTAAAGTTTATCACAAAATTACAAGACGGATATTTTGAATTACATCACGAAATAATGGGATATAATCGCTCGAGTATCACAGTTGCAATGTATTTTTGCTTAGAGCATAGCGACGCATCTTCTGTCGGGTATCAAAGACAAATCGATCACGGATAAAACTTTGCGCTCTATCGTAAGGATATGTCAGTACATGCATTCCAGCGTGATCGACGCCAGTGATCGTTTCTTGAAAGTGAGTACGTAATTTTGTTTATATATATATAAGACAGACTTGTCACTATGCCGAATAACATTTATCTTAGGAGTTGGAACGTCATAATTATGTCATTCCTACGTCGTATTTGGAATTGCTGTCCATTTATGGCGACCTTCTGAAAAACAAGAAAGACGAATTAAATTCTTCGATGACTCATTTATCCACCGGTGAGTAAAATTGAAAAGGTAAAATAATAGTTTTTCTATTACTCTAGAAAATGTTTAGGAAAGTTTTGGATGTAAGTTCTCTCTAATTATCCTAATTCGGTAATAGCTCTTTAGATATACAATGTCAAACGTATGAGATCAAATGTATGAGATATATTCTTTTTTAAGATACATTAAAAATTTCACAAGAGAATTTTAAAATAATATTTTCAAAAGTATAAAAGACTATTTTATATATTCCAGTCGCGGATGAAATAAATAGTGTAAAATGCGAGGAAAAATAGAAAAAAAAAATTTAGAAAGAATTTTATTATCTCTTTATATCAAATAAATTCCTTTACAACGGACATAACACGACTCCAATTAAAGTAATCAAATTGAAACGGATTAAAGCAAAACTTCTTTTATCTAATCTTTATTTCTTATTTGACCAACGGCGTACATTAAGCGTAACAGAAGGCGGATGTCAGAGGTCAAAGGTAAACGACTGCCATCGGTAATTTTCCAGTTCGTAAATTTAACGCCGTCTATCTGCCGGCAGCTCGTAATTCGTGGTAAATTTGAGATATCGATTTGCGCAGATCGCGGATGTCACTTGCATGTTAGAAGATAGGAAATGAAATATCTCATTTATGTTAACTCTGCAATATATCTTCGTATAACACTTCAATTTAATTTTATTTATATTGTATTTTAATTTTATTTATAATGTTATTTTTGAAAAAAAAACATAATGAGATCAACGTTATTAAGAATACACAGTAAAAAAAATGTATCAAATCCAAAAAAATGTTTTTTGATTTAAAAAAAATTATTTATTTAAATATTTGCAAAGAGGAATTAGTTATTTCAATCAAGCAGCAAATATATTTAAATTAGTAAAATATAAAATCAAAGCAAAGTAAATTTTAAATAATTGGTTTTACAAATTATAATTTTTATTACGTGCAAATACTAATTTATTTAATATAACAAAACATTCTTGAAAACAAAGTATATATTTATTTAAGTATAAAAAACCAAAATTAACAAAATATATTTATTTGATTAAAGAAAATTTTATTTTTGGTTTAGCAAAAAAATTGCAGAAAAACTATAATGAGATCAACGTTATTAAGAATACACAGTAAAAAAAATGTATCAAATCCAAAAAAATGTTTTTTGATTTAAAAAAAATTATTTATTTAAATATTTGCAAAGAGGAATTAGTTATTTCAATCAAGCAGCAAATATATTTAAATTAGTAAAATATAAAATCAAAGCAAAGTATGCTTTTATTTAAATAAAAAAAGAATTTGTTTTTTGATCTTTTTATTATACTAAATTCCTTTATTATACTAACTTCCTTTTAAAACAAAATTAACAAAATATATTTATTTGATTAAAGAAAATTTTATTTTTGGTTTAGCAAAAAATTGCAGAAAAACTATGTTCTTAATGTCTATTACCATCGTGTCAAAATGGAGACGCATCTATTGGAGCTTTAATGAGACCATGAAGAAAATTCAGCACCTTTATCGTGTCTTTAAAACACAAGACAATGCAAATTAATGACTTCATCTAATTTGCATAAATTAGCATTTATTTGTCTTTGTAATTCAACACGCATTTTTCTCAAACAGGATTGAGCAAATTGGCGGATACAGAAGCAGAAGTTAAAAATATGCAGGAGCTATTAAAACGTATGAAACCTGAGATAGAAAAAGCAGCGAAAGCTACAGTAGAAATGATACAAGAAATTACTCAAGACACGGTAAACATTAAAGCTCTCTGTTGAAGAGGGCTTTACATTCTCAACATTCAAATGTAACGTACGAAAGATGCAACTTATGAATTAACACAAAAAATTTAGTCCAAAAAATATTCCAACTATAATGACATTTTTATAACTAAAACCATTTCTCAACCGTGGGGGGATTCTATTTGATCTCTCTTTCTCTCTCTTCGACAACTTATAAAAGATTTTTACAATATATATTATATATGAGAGATTTATAATACGAGAGAATAACCTAGTTTATTAACTTTTAACGATGTTGATAAAATTGTTTCAAGTTTTTGCAAGCTTTTGCAAAAAAATTATTTTTTAGCAATTATGTTAATTAATTAATAAACTTTTAAATATAATTTTGTAATGTTTCCATTAAATTAAAAACATGTTAGCTAAATTAAAAACATGCTATTTTCTTCTAACAATAAGTTTTGTATTACGATACGAGACAAAATATGAGGTACTATGTTAATCAAAAATAAACAAAATATTGCGGTTTTTTAACTTGCCAATTGAGAAAAAAATATACACTATAATAATACAATTATTCTTCAATGTATAACACACAATAACATTTTGTTCATTAAAATATATATATTAATTAAATAAAACTCTTTGTAATTTTAAGAGAGAAAATTATAATACCATAATTTTAAATTCAACTGTTTTAATTTTATCTAAACAAAATTATGTTCTATAAATAAACATGCATCATAAAAAATTATTAATGAAAAATTCTCGTATAATTTGTTTAGTAATACAATTTTATTAGAAAGTATACAATTGTTATAAGAAAATGCATGTTTGAAATTTTAATGATCAAATGTCCATTCAAGAAAGATAAAAAGAAAACATTCTAGCTTGAAAAAGTGAAGGAATATATGATACAAAAATCTCCTAACAAATTTATCTATACATTTCTTCAATTATTATAAACGTTATTTGCATGACTAACATAAAAAAAATATATAATTATTTTACAATCTAATATAGGAAATAATTATTACAATTATAATTACATCAGTC
>NW_021849866.1:541676-544628 GCF_003651465.1 Formica exsecta | reverse complement strand
TAATAATAATTTCACTTTACACCAGGCAGACAAATTCAATCATTTCTATTCTTTCTATCGAAATATTTAATTTCTAAATATTTATATCACCCAATTTAATATGCTAATTAGACGAACGAGATATGCTTTATCAAATAATATACTTGTAGATTGATGCAGAAAAAGCCAAGGTAGTAGCGGTGCAACAAGAAGCAGTGGCATCAAAAATGAAGGAAGAAAATAAAGCGATTAGAGATGAAGCGGAGACTGATTTAAGTACGTTTTATCCCTTTACTAAATTTGTTAGTAGAAAACTCGCTCTGCAAGAACAGTACACTTTATATGTTTAGCATATATAATTGTGCGCATTTGCCCAGCATTAAATATTTGCGACATTAAAATTAAAAGAAAAGACAAGAAAAAAATGTGACGCTTATCTCATTCAAACTGTTTCTTTTTTATTACACTTTATTTTTTCTTTTTTAATTATACATATTTTGTAATAACGCGAGAAAAATATCAGTACGTATACTTTTGACTCTACTTTTCAAATTCCCAAACATTCTTAATTAATATTTGTACCAACATTCGAAAAGTCAACTTCTTACATATATATCGCGATTAATTCTCTCACTATTTTTTCCAATTATCTTTATCAATTAGTTGGAAATGTAGAATGTATTATACGTTCAAAATAATATCTTTATTGTGTTACGAAAAATATTATGTTGAAAATATGTGAACAAATAGCTTTTATATTTTTAATTTAATTTTAATAATTTATTTATTTTTATTTTTTTTTTTTTTTTGGAAAAATGTATCGCATACATACGCAGTTTAAATATCAAAACCTCGTCAGGGAATTTTATAATATTAAACATAAAAGCTCGATATGGAATGTACATAAATACTTGTATGAACACATAGCAGTTAAATGAAGAAAATAATAGTACAAATCAATACAAATAAAAGTTTGGCATGTGTATAAATCTATTAGAGCCTATTAGTACACAAGAAATTTTTTTCAATATATTTAATAGCAAAAATAAAATATGATAAAAGAATACTTGTAAAGTCGATGTCTCAAAGTATTTGTTATCTTCTGATTATCTAAGAATGAAGTAAATGCAATATTTTAGAAAAATATATAAATTTGAGCACATTTAAACGGTTTAGATAAGCCAAATAATACAAGAGATTTGAACGAAACTAATTGCCTGTCTATATAAATTACTTATTTTATCTATTCCCAGATGAAGTAAAACCATTGCTCGAGGCTGCTGAGGCTAGCTTGAAAGCATTGAATAAAAATGATATTACGGAAGTAAAAGCGATGAAAAGACCGCCAGTAGGGGTGCTTTTAGTGATCGAAGCAATGTGCATTGTGAACAACGTAAAACCACATAAGGTTCGTTCAGCTATATGCAAATATATTACAAAATAATACTTCTGTTCTATATAAACAGGATATAATACTGCTCTTTATTTAATATATGTGCAATTATAATTATAAAATTTATGTGATGTAGTAATCATTGTGTTCGTTATTATTTGCATATTTAGTTATTATTTTTTTGTGCATCTTTTATACAGCAATATATTATTTAAAGTATCCTGTGCTTTTTGTCAAAATTGACCATTTATTAAGAGATTTAAAATGTTTATCGAAATTAATATTATAATAACTCGAAATTTGAGAAGCTTTCAATCAATTCTTTGAAAAAAAAGCACAATACGATTGTTAATTAGCTTAATTACACGGACTTTAAAAGGCATTTGGCTATATTATTAGCTTCCTGGGAAACTTCCCGGCGAAAAGATATTAGATTACTGGACCCCTGGAAGTCAGATGCTAGCAGACCCAGTTCATTTTTTGTACACAATGGAACATTTTAGGAAGGAAGATATTACGGAGGAAATGATAAATAAACTCAAGGATTATATAGAAAATCCAAACTTTGAACCAGCCAAGGTGAATATCTGCCTACGCGATTGTATTATAATAAATTACATTCGACAGATCATTTGTTTTTTCGCGTACGAAATATTTAGTCTCAGAAATTTAAGCCAATATTTTATTTTTATTTATAGTAAATTTTTGTACTATATCAATTTTTAATTTTTATACAGAAAGAAATAATTTAATCGCGTAAACATATGAAATAATTTCTTATAATTTTATCGCAAAATTAATAAAGAGAAAGAGGCAAAGTCTATTGATATAAATTTTTTCTAAAATTATTTTTTGGCATTAGAAAAATATTATATAAAAATACAAAATTAACAAAAAATTTGATTTAATAATATGATAATATTTAATAATATATAATATTTTTTAATTATCGAGCAATGAGATAATAATATAACTATCGAATTGCAATGTCAAAGGTACTTCAAGTCTCAAAGGCTTGTCATTCTTTGTGCTTATGGATTCACGCAATGTACAACTATTACTTCGTAAATAAGAAAGTAGAGCCCAAAATGGCAACTTTGGCGAAAGCCGAGGAGATCTTGGTTAAAACCGAAAGAGACCTTGTAGCCGCTATGGCGAGACTGCAGGAGATAGAGGAAGGTATCGAGAAATTGCAAGATCAATTGAGGGAGAAAGAGGCGAAAAAGGCCGACTTAGAAAGACAGAAACAGCTATGTGAGGAACGAATGGCACGTGCTGTGAGACTGATTGTGGGTCTGTCAGACGAACAGAAGCGATGGATCATCATGGTAGATGATATAAAAGTGTCCTTAAAGAATGCTGTTGGTGACATACTCCTGTCGTCAGGTGCGAGCAAACATTTTTCAATCATCATTTCGTTCGAATTATTCACTTTTATTTATGTAAGGAGAAAAGAAAGTAGAACTATCGATCATTCTATATTTTCAAAAATAGTTTTCTTGTATAAATCTATTGTATTATTAGTGAAAATAAATCAAATAATTTAATTTATAACAACAAAAAAATTAATAATATATATA
>NW_021849866.1:520165-540981 GCF_003651465.1 Formica exsecta | reverse complement strand
AAATTAATAATATATATATATATATTATATCTTATTTAAAAAATACTAATAACACTCGCAGTAAAAAAATTTTGATATTATGAATCATATCTTAATTTTTTAAGAACAAAGTTACATTGTTATACATATGTAATTGTTATTAAAATTATAATTTCTGTAAAATCAAAAATATTTTAATAACTCTTGTTTTAATATATAATATGCATAATTGTAGTGTTCTATAACGTTTAATTTTAAATTTTTAATAAATGTAAGTCACACAAAACATACACTGATTATTATATTTCAGTCTATTTAAAAAAAACAAATCGATTATGTCAAGAGAAAAACAAAGCTTTCTTTCTCTCTCTCTCTCTCTCTCCTTTTTCTTTTTCTCCTGTCACTCGTTCATAATTTAGATTAAAAATGCCGCTAAATTAAAAATAAATATGAATAAATATGAATAAATAACATGCATAATGATTTAAAACTTATTATTGATAATTGTTTAATATTTTGAAAGACATATTATATAATATAATTTGTCGTATATAATTTTTTTTTTTTTGGGACCAGTCCGTTAAGAACATCGCTCCCTAAAATTCCGTAAGATCCTCTTTAACAGATTTAATGTGACGTTTACGATAAAATCACAGTCATTCGCGTAAATCTGATTTTCTCGCTAGGCCTTAAGGGAACTTACTCTTTGCAAAGAAAACAGTGACACTAATTTGATTCTGTCAGATATGAGAAAGCGAAATTTTCCATAAAAGTCTTACACAAAAAAGATTTAAAAAATACAATTTATATCACAATTTTAGCGAGTTTTATTAGCGAGCTATATATTCGACTATATCACATTTTTAATATTAAATTTCTTTCATATTCCATAATTAAAAAGTTAATAATAATTTATATATAATTATAAAAATTATTGTCAATACAATGTTCTTTTATTATGGCAAAGGAGAAATCAAGATATAAAAATAAGAATTACTAATAAAGATATTACGTATATTTACAGAAGCTTTTAATTTTTGTTTCTAAATGCGATGTCTTTTATTTATAAAGTCGAAAACATTACTTGTATAGTATTGTTAAATATTAACACGTATCTCTCTTTCTCTCTTGATACTGATTTCTGCCAGTGTAAAAGCCATCGGAAATGACGCTACACTATCTACGGTTTATTGGTCGTTTCAATTGTTTACTGTTCTATTAACGAGAGGATTGACAAAGCTTTGGATTCATCAGTTTAATCGAATGTCCGCAATAGAGCTCTGTTCATTCTAATAAGAACAAGCCTCATTTCACACAATCCCTTTACGTTAAAAGCTTTCACCTTATTATAGGTGCGATAGCGTATTTGACGCCCTTTACGGACACCTACCGCCAGGAACTCCTGGCAATCTGGTACAATGCTCTCGGCGATGACGTGCCTCACACTCCGGGCAGCAAGCCGGTATTGACACTTGGCAATCAGGTGGAGATAAGAAATTGGCACATTAATGGCTTACCGAGAGATGCCCTATCCGTGGAAAACGCGGTACTCGTGATGAATTCAAAGCGATGGCCTCTTTTCATTGACCCTCAATCGCAGGCAAATAAATGGATACGTAATATGGTGAGTATTACATTGTAAAAACACACGATAAATTCTTTTTTATATTTTCTGTCCAATCTATGCTCTACAATAAATTTTACGTATCTGCTGATAAGAAATTTTTATAATAAGATACAGCGTAAAACTGAAACTCAACTAAATTATAAATGTATTTTAGATGGAATTACAATAACTGTATAAAATCACAATTTATGAGGTATTATTATTATAATGAAAATGTATTAAAATATTTTATTATATTTGTGCGTCAGTTGTCCCTTTATTCGATAATGCAATAATGTTTGTTGAAATGTATTGAATTTATCTGATAAAGCAATAACTCCTACAAATATTCATATATGTATTATGTATATATATTTATGTATCTCTATAGGAATATATCGTAAAACGCTATATATTATGTGTCATAACTTTTTAGAGTTATCAAATTTAAATTTATATATTAATTTTTATATTTATTATATTAGTTTAATACATTAAATAATTGTCACACTAATCTTTTTTCAGTCATTGTTTAAAATACTTGATAATATTTCCCCTATTCTTTTAATCGATCAAATAATTCCTAATTTCAGTACAAGCCAATCGGACTTGTAATAGCAAAAATAACAGATAAGAATCTATTACGCATCATTGAAAATTCCGTACGTATTGGAAAACCTTGTTTAATCGAAAACGTCGGTACCGAATTGGAGGCTGCCCTAGATCCGATTCTTATGCGTTCATTATTCACGCATGCCGGACAATTGAGTATTAAAATTGGCGAAAATATCGTACCTTATAACTTCGATTTTCGTCTTTATCTAACTACGAGATTATCAAATCCGCATTATACTCCGGAAATAGCGGTAAAAGTGCTAATAGTCAACTTTGCGCTAACTATTAGGTAAGATTTTAAGAAACATATTTACAATTGGAAAATTTATATTTTTTTGTTAAAAATATGCCGGTTGAATTGTGTCAAATATTTAACACATTTATGTGTTAATTTAATATATTGTTGTTGTGTTCATCAAACGTTGAATTATTAAAATAATTTCAAAAAAGTGTAAAAATAACACAATGTGCGCATATTTTTACATAATAAATATGTTCCGTATTATTAGTGACAGGATTTATCTGTTAAAACTGATAGAAAAAAATTGTTGATTTTATTCTATAATAGGAGTGAGAGTGACTACAGACCGTCGATAAATTTTTTTCTAAGTTAATTTTATCATTAAAAATATGTTGATTTTACAAAATTTATTTGAAGTTACTAAGAAGTTTGCATTTATTTTGTTGAAATATTAACATAGTATTAGTGTCATCATTTAACATATCCATATCATGTTAAATTAACACAAAAATTTGTATGAAATGTTTGGGACATGCAATATATATTAAATTTGAGCCAAATTTTTCAACTGTATGTAAATATTTTACGTATGCAAATTTTGTATAAATCAACTAAATTTTTTACATAAATATGTCGTAAATTTTGTATATATAATTATTATAAAATTATGAAATATACTCTACTAGCCACATATTATCATTTCACGATCAAAGTAATCATCTAATCATATTTAATAGTAATTGTATGCAATGAGAATTTTAATCAATGTTATTCTTAAGATAAAAGAAATCGGGATATATATTTATGAATATATTTGCGATCATTATTCCTCTTTAACTCTCTGATTTCGGAAAATTTACTAGCTATTCTATTTTCCAAAAAAATATTAATTAATGTAATTAATGTAAGATTCAATAATCAATATATCTAGTCTTTAAGTTAAAAATATAATAAAGTAAATAAAGTTGACTTAATCTTATTTGAAAAGGAAACTTGTCTCGCGACACCAATTGATATAGGTTGAGTGTGATATTATATTTGTATCTAATCCCACGATATGTGTAATCTTACAGTGCTCTTGTCGGTCAGATGCTCTCTCTAGTCACAATACAAGAACGTCCTGATCTCGAACAGGAAAGAAACACGCTTATTGTGTCAAGTGCTGAAATGAAACGTGATCTAGGTGCGATCGAAGATAAAATTCTTCACAGACTCGCAATATCTGAAGAATCAATAGTTGACGATATTGACCTAATTCTTACCTTGGAGGCTTCCAAAACCAAGAGTGAAGAAATCAAGGTCGAATAATATCAAAAGAATTAAATATTTTTAGTTTATTCCAAAAGATATTTTCATGCACATATAAATTGAATTAATTTCGATAAAATCTTAATATTAATGAGATATAAAGTAAATTCGATACATATATTTAGTCCGTTAAAAATGAAATTGAGTCAAAAGCCAATTAATATTAAAAATACAATTAGAGATTTTTTCTCTTCTTATCATACAAATTTATCGAACGTATGATCTAAATGATCTTTTAATATAGATAAAAATGAAAAATGCCGAACTTACGCAAACAAATATCGATTTAACAAGATCATTATACATGCCAGTAGCAAATCGGGCACAGATACTATTTTTCTGTATTGTTGATCTTCAGCGTATCAATATCATGTATCAATATTCTCTGGAATGGTTTATCATTATATTGAACAATAGCATATTAAATACCGAAAAAAATAGTAAGTATAGTCTAATAATTAATTATATTTTAATGTTCATTAATGCACTTTTATCTGGTATATGTATAAGTTGTAGTTAAAAAGATTATACAAACTTGAACTTTTTTATATAGATGTGTACCATAGCATTTTTTTAGGTTTAAAGACCTTTGAAAAAAAAACTGGAGAATGTATTTATTTATTTATTTTAAAATACAACATTTTGCAATTTTTAATTTACTGTAATTTAATTTTAACAGAAGATATCAATAAACGAATCGCAAACATCACTGAGAATTTCACGTTCGCGCTCTTTTCGAATGTATGTCGCAGTTTATTCGAAAGACACAAAATGCACTTCGCTTTTCTCGTTTGCGGACGTATTCTCTTGGACGATAAAAGAATCGATCCGAAAGAGTGGCGACATTTTCTTACTACGACCGCACCAATACGGGTAAAATCTTATATAAGCGAATTTATAGTTATAATATGAAACTATATTAATATTAATTTTACAGTTAATAAAAATTTACTTTTTGAAAATTAATCATTGTATTAGTTTTGGAAAAATACAAGTATAATATGTAATTTATTAGCAATTAAAACATTGAATATAATAATTGCGCATATAAAAAAATATTAATTATACTGTGTACATAATAATAACAGTATCGTGAAAGTATATAATATACAAATTAAAAAATTTATTTATATACAGTACATCTTAGAAATTAAAAAATTAAATATAAAATTATTGTTATTATATAAAATGCGTTATTCTATTTTCAATATATTTAGCATCAACAACTTTAACATATACAGGGTGCGAAAAAAATACTGGGACCCTAAAATATCTCGAAGAGAGTAGGTTTTGGAGGAAAATGTTAAATATGGAAGTATCCCAATATTTTTTTTCGCACTCTGTTCTATATAGATCAAGCATGTGAAAATATATCAAACGTCAAATAGAATTAAATTTATTTTAACCTATCTCCACTTAAAGTAAAAAACTTTGGAATTAGATTTGTTTTGATCTTCGATTGTTTCTCCTAAAAGTTAAAACAAATAACTAAAAATAGTCTCCAGCATACGTAAATGAGAAAATATCTATCACATCGTTGGCACATCGTCGATGTATATTCGAAGTTTTTTCCTTCCCTTCAGGAATTGCCAAATCCCGCTCCAGAATGGATTACTCCAAGATGTTGGAGGGAGATTCAAGCTCTAGAGAGACTTTCAAAGTTTGACAAATTTGTCACATCTTTCCAATTTTCTTTAACCCAATTTAAACACATATTCGATACTCAGGAAGCGCATTTGTAAGTAGATTATCTTTTTTCATATTTAAGCTCGAACTTCTCTTATACAATAAAGATAAATTATAATCATGATGTTGAATCAATTTAAGAAATAATTATATCACTCTTATTAGTAGAAAAAGGAACAAAAAAGAAATTATAAATTAAGTTGATGTGAAACGAATCACTCTCTCTCTCTCTCTCTCTCTCTCTCTCTCTCTGATTATATTTTATATTTTAATTTATTATTGAAAAATTAAGAGGTCTTATTTTTTTTTATTTGCAAATATTTTCTGTAATTTTTTCAGAAAAGAGATATAGAAAATTTATATTGTATTAAAAATTAACAATTTTTTATTCTGTCGTTTACAAAATGACTAAAATAAAGATCCCTTTCATTAAAAAAAATACAATTTTGCCCTGTTTAGAGCACCATTTCCCGAACCATGGGAGACAAAACTCGACAATTTTGAAAAATTACTGATACTCAAATGTCTAAGGCCCGATAAACTTATCAACGCTATACAAATCTATCTGACGAAGACGATTGGTCGACAATTTGTCGAACCGCAGGTAACGGAATTGTCGACGATTTATGAGGAGTCATTCAACAGCACGCCGATTGTCTTTATCTTATCGCCCGGGACAGATCCGGCCACGGAGTTATATAAGTTTGCCGACAAGCTAGAGATGAGCAAAAAATTGTATTCGATATCTCTTGGCCAGGGTCAAGGACCCATGGCACAGGCCATGCTGAAGCAATCAACGCAGAACGGCACGTGGGCCTTTTTTCAAGTTAGAAGCTATCTTTCGATAACTAGATAAAATAAATTTATTTTACAAAAAGCTTTAATACATAAAAATAAATATTTATCTATCTATTTAATGTCGTATTCTATATTACATATTAAAATCAAAATATTATAAAAATATTAAATAACTTTATTTATTTTGCGAGTAAGAAAAAGACAAGACTAGATAGTTTTTGTGATGAGTGCAAAATAATATACTCAAGATACTAAACCTTTTACATAACATGAAAATTTGTCTTTTTTTATCCGATAAGATAAAATGTAATGATAAAAGAAAAAAAGTCTCATTTTGATAATATATATAAAACATAAAGAATCGGAGAAATAATTTATTGAGTTGCGTAATGTGCTTATATTATCATAACGATAAAGAAGAAAAAACAGAAGATAACAAAATTTTACATTCAGTGAAACATCTAAACTTATTATTATGTATAGTATTACACGTGAAATGAATATTATATCGGAGACAATATTGCTTGATCTGAATAATATAAAAGCAATAACTTTTTATTCATGGTTAGTTCTCCGATCCTTTAATATGCAATTTTTTGCGACATACCCGGAATTTCCTGATCCATATCCAATATATATCCGCTACCATTTAAAATTTTTTAATATCTTTAAACAACGTATCTTTTTCATATAAAATGTGGCACTGGAATTGAAAATATTTAAAAAAATACATATAAATGTAAAATAATGCTGTACTAAAAAAAGATTAATTCGACAATGTGTGTTATTGAATTGCTATCGAGATATATTGAACGATCATATAAAAAAATAAATAAAATTGTATTTAACGTATGCTCTCTACATATAAGATATGTATTTAATATTTATAATAAACTTTTACCCTTTTGCAGAATTGTCACTTAGCACCAAGTTGGATGCCGCAACTCGAATCTCTCGCTGAAACATTATCACAGGAAAATATTCACCGAGATTTTCGATTGTGGTTGACATCCGCACCCTCTCCCGATTTTCCCATCAATATTCTTCAAAACAGCAGCAAAATGACGATAGAACCACCGCGAGGTATAAAGGTATCAATATTACATTGTTTTTGTGTAAGTCTCGAATATAAAACTGTATAAACTTTTCAAATAGAATTATTTTTTTTATTTTTTTACAATTAAATAAAAAGAATATTTGTAAACACATCACGCATGTAAATACGAAAACGTAACATTTCTCATAAAGATATGTAACTTCGAAATTTTTAGCATTAAAAACATACCAATTATACTAACTTACCAGAAAAAATAATTAATTATTACAAGAGTATAATAATAAATATAAAGAAAATAGAAACATTTTTGCATATTACGAGACATTTTACTCATAAAGTTTATCTTGTTTTCTATATTTTTATCTGTTTTTAACATAGGCTAATATACTTCGCGCGTATCTGACACAAGTGACAGAACTGCAAGAGCTTCTGGAATTTGATTATCCGAAAGCTCCTCTACTTAAATGGCTTATATTCTCACTTTGTATGTTCCACTCCGTATTACTCGAAAGACGAAAATTCGGCCCCCTTGGCTTTAATATACCTTATGAATTTACAAGCGGAGATTTAGCTATATGCTTGTCGCAACTACACATGTTCCTTATGGAATATGATACTTTGCCATTTAAGGTAATAATACTATACCATAATAATATACAAAAAATATTGATTAGGTAAACAAAAGAGACAGCTCGAAGCATTCGTGTTTCAAACATATTCTCTTTCTTCGCAAAAGTATTGCGAAACTAATATAAAAGAGCAGAAACTTTCATATTTTCACTGGTAAATATAAAGTTGTTATATTAAATACATGATTCCATATTTTGCAATATTTACGAAATTTAACTTTGAATTCCATTTGCAATTTTTTACATAATATTATACTGGCAATGAGTGAAATATCAACTCCGCCTGCAATAATCTAAACAAATAAAATTTAAAAAATATTAATAAATTTAAAAATATTTAGAAATTAAAGATCGTTTTTCTTTAATCGATATCTTTGAATTCAACTTATAAATAATATTTTTCATTATTAAATAATGGTTATTGTTTGGATATATAAAAGGTTCTCATATATACTACTGGACATATTAATTACGGTGGACGAATAACAGATGATTGGGATCGTCGATGTGTTTTGACACTTCTCGAAGATTACTATAATGCCAATGTTGTCTCACCAGATTATCAATTTGACGAACAAAACATATACCATCAGGTATACATATATTCAAACAACAAATATTTTCTAAAAAATATTTGTTTGGGTAATATTTACATTGGAATTTTATATTGGAAATAGTTGTTTACAAATATTTTTTAAAAAATATTTATAACGTAAATTGGAAAGCTAAATTTTAAACCATGGTAATTCTTTAAAAAATTAAATTTTTTTTTAAAATGTATTATTTAGTCTAAAGAAATGTTTGAGAGAGAGAGAGAGAGAGAGAGAGAGAGAGAGAGAGAGAGAGAAAGAGCGTATCATATATTCTATTAATATAATTTTTTTCTGTACTATCTCTATACTATTTTATGAAACAAATTTACGAAAAAATATTTAAATGCTAAATTATATCATATTATTTATTTTTTATTTTTTATACATTGTACAGTGTGTATATATTTAAAAAAATAATTAAAATATCTTTTAATATATATAATATAACAAAAAAATTAACAAAAATTTTTTTTGTTTAAAAATTTATGATTTTGAAATTAACATAGCTTTGAATTTAGGTCCTCAATAGCAGAAGGCTCTATTTATTTATTTTACTTATTTTCAAAATTTGTATTCTGAAATATAACTATTTCCACTATTTCCACTAAGCTTTCCACAACATAAGAGCATTTATAAATCTAAATTTATACAAAGGAACTATTTTTAACCATATTTTTATCTTGTTATCTCAATCTATTGTTGCATGTTCACATATGAAGCTACCAGCTGCAGCGTCATTCAACGATTATCTAGAGTATATAAAGGGTCTTCCTTTAAACGACAACCCGTCACTGTTTGGCATGCATTCAAACGCCGATATAACATGCGCTCAAATAGAAGCGTATACCTGCCTTGCAACTTTATTAATCATGCAACCCAGAGAAATTAGTATTGTAGCTGCAAGTATCGAGGAAGAAACAATCCAAATAATTAACGGCATGTTGGCCACGATGCCAAAACTATTTGATTTAGTCGCAATGGAAACGAGGTACTATTGGATATTGTTTTCTGATCATTGTCTGGATATCTAAAATTTTATTATTTAATACGCTTTTAAAGTGAAACTACTTTGTAGTTTGAAATAACAAGCTCCTTGCAATTTTTATTTTCTCTAATATATAATAAAATATATTTGTCTTTATATAATTTCTGAGATATAGTAAAGAATTATTATCTCTCATGACACACTCTAAAAATAAAATTTTTTTCAATCAAATAAATACATTTTGTCAATTTTAATTCTTTTTATAAATAAATTTATTTTTAAATAAATATATACTTAGGTAAATATATATTTTTTTTTATTTACAAATAAAAGTATATTTCGCTTGTATTTAATATTTTACTCATTCAAATATATTTGCTGCTTGATTGAAATAACTAATTCCTTTGCAAGCATTTAAATAAATAACCCTTTAATAAAAAAATTTTTTTGGGTACATTTTATTTTAGTGCATAAATAAGAGAGTTAGATATATTTTTAAAAATCTTTATTAAATTTCTAAGTAAAATGGATTGAATTTCAGATATCCTATATCATACGAAGAATCTTTTAATACTGTATTACTACAAGAAGCCAAACGGTACAACGACTTACTTGAAATCATGCAAACAACGTTGCAAAATCTTTTGAAGGCTTTAAAAGGTTTAATCGTTATGTCGGAGCAGCTCGAAATGATAGCTATCAGTTTTCTTAACAATAAAATACCTGCGTATTGGCAAAGCAAGAGTTACCCTTCTATCAAATCTTTAGGTAGAAAAATGTTAAATATATAAATTTAACAATTTACTATAATTTTTACTTAATCTAGACAGTTATATTAAATATTTTATCATTTTTATTAGCCGCATGGTTCCTCGATTTAAAGGACAGGATTAAATTTATAAGCGATTGGCGAGATCGCGGTATACCTTCTGCATTTTGGATATCAGGTTTCTATTTTCCCCAAGCCTTTCTAACTGGCACGTTACAAAACTTCGCACGCAAACACAGAGTATCCATTGACACAATCGATTTTAGCTACAAGGTAGGTACGCCTTCTTATATTATCTGCGTTCGGCCTGTAATTAATTGATTAACAAGTCAATGTAACGTGACGCACGACACACAATAATTACAGCAAAATAAAGATTGATACTGCTTCAATGTCTTTTAAGCTTTCAGAGCTTTTAAGCTTTCATTCAATATAAATTTAAAAAAAAAAGAATTTAAACAAATAAGAAAATAAAATAAATAAATAAATAAATATGAATAAATATAAATAAATAACTATATATGAATAAATATAAATAGATAAATATATAAATAAATTTTATATAAATAAAATTTTATACGTTCATCACTATTGTATATAAATTCTAGTTTGCAATACTTATCATATCGTGCACATTATATTGTTGAATTAATTGTTAGCATTTAATTAATATATGTAGATTTAAATCAGTCTCCAAAAAATTATTTTGCAATAATTTTAAAATCCGTACCAATTTTAAAAATCAATGTTACACACAATGTTACATATGTCACAGATTTTAACTTCCAAACCAATGCGAAGACCATTGAACGGTTGTGTTATTTTTGGTCTTTTCCTGGAAGGTTGTCGATGGAATGGAAATTATCTTGTAGAATCTTTACCGAAGGAATTATTTACTGGTTAGATATTAATAATCTCTCATATCACCCACAGACACAGTTAACTTTACATTAATATACGAAATTACTGAAAAAAATACTAAGCTTCCGAGATATAAGTAGCTGTGCTTTTCGAAGCTTTTCGTGTAATTTGTTTATTAAACAAATTATATAGATTTTTTAGCTGCTTTTAACCACGTACTGACACCATACTATTTGTTATTCCAGATATGCCGCCAATTCTTCTGTTACCAGAAATTAATCATATAATTCCATCGCATGGAATTTATATATGTCCTGTATATAAAACTATTGAACGCTCTGGAACTTTAACAACAACGGGACATTCCACAAATTTCGTTCTAGCAATGGCTGACAAACCGCAATCGTATTGGATAAAAAGAGGAGTGGCATTGATATGTGCCTTAGACTATTAGCATTTCTTTGTCCATTGTATGCCATACAATTTATGACTTGTGATTATATGAATGACAAAAAATATACGTATTATTGATTTTGTAATCAATAAATGTATCAAATAAATTTTTTATCGTAAAATAGAGTATTTCACAGATAAAACATAGGGAACACATTTCAAACCTTATTATTATTCTATTCAGAAGTATATAGTATACATAGCAAAGTTTAATTAAGTTCGCTATTACTTCATAAATCGTAGAGTAATTATAAACTTGTTCCCACACTATTATAATAGCTAATAATAGGTTGCCGTATGCATGTAAATGTGTGTACATACACGAATCACATTAGCAGTTTGTCTCTCTGCTAATATCTTATAAAATAAATTATTTACATTTCAATATCTAATTACTTATAATATATTAGACATTTATATTTATTATATATATAATATAATATAAATACGAGCACGCATAATATAAATGCTTTTTTATTAGAATTTTTATTTTTGTTATTTTCAGTAGATTTTTAATCTTTTTAAAAATAATTTTGAAGAGAGACAATAATATCAAGTTTTAATTATGAAGTCAATTTAAAAATAGCTTGATCAATTCTTGCATTCACTTGTCATTCTCGTATAATTTGGGATCCTTGCGATTATATCGATCATATGTTGCAGTAGACCATTTATATACTACAACCGACATTATAAAACCTAAAACAAAAAATATATAATCAAAAATATAATCATGAAAAAAGAAAATATATTCAATAAAATAGAAATTTCAATATATATATATATCGATTTCTATGAATAAATGTGACGTCACTGAGAGCAATTCTATTAATTTTATAAATTGAGTCTTGTGGTTTTTATAACAAGCATACCAACGTATTTCCATCGATCAAATGTGTGCTTTTATCCTGCGCGTTTTATTATATCACTCCGTGCGTAAATGGAAATCAAAACAAATACTTGTACATGTTGTTTGATATCATATTGCTATTTATGACACATTTCTTTCTATTATATAATATAAAATCAAAATTTTGGTATATGAATAATATTTTTAATACTAGTTTCATCTCTCTCATACCAGTACAAATAAAAATTTTCAACATTGCGATTTTATAGAAATAATGGCATATACGATATTAGTATAGAATTGTTATCAAAATTATTTGAGTATCCAATCAATCCTCATATTCATTTCAAAACAAACCCCCATAAAATGAATCCGTAATGAATCCGTGTTTGTCTAATATTTGAACGATAATCTTTCAGCAAGTTACGTTGTAAAATTGTTGTCACGTTCGCGCATCGCTCATTATTATAAATAAATATACTGGAGAGTTAGATTATATAGATATGTGTACACTATCAGCTTATTCCGGTGGTCTACTTTTAACGCAATAATCGGCGGTCTTAGAGAATTTGAATTTTGATGATATGTATATATATACAAAATATCATTGATTTTTTCTAATTTTAAAAAGAAATTAAGAGAAAAGAGATTAAGTAAAGCAAGATTAAAAGATGTTGATTAAAAGCAAGAGATTAAGCAAGCTAATATTTTAAAAATAAACATCGATATATTTAATTAAGATTATATGGGAAAAAAATTAAATGCAAAATAATATAAGATAAATTATCAAAAATATGTCAATACATTAATAACAATATAATATGCAATTTGGTTACAAAAATTGATAAATTATAGAAATAATAAAAAATATAACATTCTGTTTTGTATGTGTGTGTCTTTTCTATTTTTTTTATATTTAGTTACATAAATACCTGGAAGCATCGTCGGGAGCGCACGCATTGCCCTATTTACCAAATTAGGTATTCCATGCGTCATCGATTTTGCCCAAGCCCGTTGTTCCGTGGGTGATATACTGTAATACACTACTCTACGAATCCGAATTGGTAAATTGCCAAACTGCAAACCCATTTTCTGCGAACCGCAATAAAATAGATTAAGAAATTATCTGTGATGCTTCTATATAGTTTCTTGCTGTCAATTGCTATCTCATTATCTTCTATAATATTTCTTTTGGTTTGACAAAAGAAAAGAGAAGAAACAATTGCAAATTGAACATGTTATAAAGCGCATTCTAATAATAATTGAAAATTAAAAATATATCATTAGAATTCTCTCAAGTATATCAAATGATAAGAGCGGTAATGTATCGGTAAAACTAGCCTCAACAGTACAATGATATGAAAGAAACCTCTTATACCGTCATGGGATGATAAACCATACGTTATACATTAAATCCTGGATTTCCAACAAAAGGTCATGCATATTAAGAGGATGCCGGATACCGACAGAATGCGAATATTAGTAGGATTGCAAAATATTTTTGTTGATTATAGATATCAACAAATCCTTTTCCATAATTAAAGTATACATAATAACGGAGTGCGGGGTTTATGATTTCATATGAAAAGTGAAAAAAAATTAAAAAATTACAGTTTTGTTATCGGCTTCTGCCGTCAACATTTACTTAATATAAAAAACCTGCAACCTGCACGTGCCTAACAAGTGAACTCCGCACTCGGCATTTTATCAAAAAGTATTAGTGAACTTCGAGAAGTGAGTTTAGAAGCTTTATAAAAAAGATTTTACTATGCAACATTTTGCACACCGAAATGTTTCTTACTAGGCTTTCAAATACATTTTCAAACGTTCACTTATATTCCTTCATGCATTTCCGAGTGGAGAGGTATCCTATTTTGCACGTACACACCGCAAAACCCTTATATTAAGCAAATATATAATTATTATGGCCGGTAAAACAGGACGGTCCGGCATCCTCTTAAGCTGACAATTTTACTATGTGATCATTTTATAGCGATTATTGGAATGATTCCAACAAATTAAAGTATATCTCGGCGAGAACGAGAAACCAACTGATCTATCGATCAATTTCTATAGAATTAGATGCATCTATACATAAATTTATTAAAATAATGTTTTAGGCAATGCTTTATTGTTTCTTTTAATTTTATGATGAAAAACAAAAGATTCAATTAATTACAATCAGCGCAAATTTATATTACTAAATACATTCCAAGGCACTTTTCAGTTCTCCAAATTTATGAACGCTTGTATTTAGAAAAATAAATTTACTGTTGTGCTAATAAATCCTAATAAATAGATAATTTGAACATACTCATTGTTTGTCTATCACGCGAAATATATTATGATGCACTTAATATATTAATCCTAAAATGTTAAAATTGACATTTCTTAATATTTACTCTCTCTAGTATGTTTATATCCTTTCTGTTTTATAATTGGCCTTTATCAACTAAATCGAGCATTATCGTAAAACGTTTTAATTTTTATTTTAATTAATATTTTTTTGAGCTTGTATAAATAACTTATTTTTCTAAATAACACGGTATTCTGTCACAACATTATCATTATTACTGGAAGCTTCATCCTTTTACGATAAATATTATCATTGATGCAATTTTTATAATAGAAAAAGAAATAACAAAAGCAACATATAATTTCCCTTGTTTACGTTCATTACATTGCATAGAGAGTATAATAAATATGATAAGAAATAAAAATCTCTTCAAACTAGCTTGCATAAATAATTCATCCTTTTCCCAGTCAGATTCATCCACCAAACTCTTTCCATCATCGTGATATTTTTTCTGGATATGCTTTCTCGCTCTGAATATTATCTCCTAAAACACACACACAAGTATAATTCCGGCAAAATATTTTTTCTACCTTCTTTGACGGAAGAATGACAATAAGGACTTGGGCCGGCACGTGGCAAAACCGGCGCATGCTTACACGGCAGCGCGTAAAATTTTCGCTGCGTGACCTAGAATCCGGCAAGCCCGTGAGAAAGTCGGGCTTTTCCTGATCATCGACCCTCCGGGGTCCAGACTACCCGCGCCAACTGCGAAGTGCGACGCGTCAATAAGTACGATATAGAACAAGGACACCTGTTTGCCTTCAAGCCGCATGCACGCAAGCGGCGAACGCTTGAGAGAGACAATCGAGACGCGATTGCGAAGTTTGCACCTAATAAACGCGCGTGACGTACGAGAAATCTGCTTTATGTACATATATTTCAATCCCTGACTTTCAACACGGTTATCTCAAGCCCTAAAGTCACAGAAATAAAGGCTCGATCAAGAGTCCAGAGGCCAACAACAAAAAAGAATAATCGATTGTTGTGTAATTGATATGCGTTATCATTGCTCGTGATAATTAGAAGGTAACAAAATATAGATTATATACATACATACATGTATGTATTATTCATTTATTTATTGTATATATTTACTTTGTTACATACGTACATATGTGAGTGTGTACATATATAGGGAGTGATCTAATGATAAATTGAAGAAATTAATCCTTCTCGTAAACCTACTTTGGATGCATTTTACAAAATTACCCAGCTACGCGATAACGGTTTGTAAAGAGCGCCTACCATTGTATTCATCGCAGAATGTCCTACTTCTTGGCTGCCACGCGCCGTTCAATTTGCACGATTATCTAGTCCCGGTTGATACGATAAAAAGTCAGTACATGCTTGGGACAGTTTCAATCACAGCGGAGAGCTGTGAGGACGATGATGACGATGATGACGACGATGACAACGACGACGACGATGACGACAAGGCACGACATATGCCTCCGTCCGGTTTTATCTACGTCCACGCCTGTTGCGCCTGACAATCCCTCTCTTTATTAGACCTCTCTCCGTCTTTCTTTCTTTCCCTTTCTTTTCCATCCTCCAGGCCGCCTCCACAACTTTCACCTGATCCACCCTCTCCCATATCGTTACTTCTTTTCCTATCTTTTTCCTCTCTCTCTCCACGCTTGGCAGCTTGATACATCCCTGCGGACCGTACGAGGGGAAGCTCTCGCACCCTTCCACCCAGCCAGCCAACCTTCTCTACCCATCGCCGCTCTTCCGCCGAGTTGAGCCGCGCGCGCGACTCAGTTACTGAGGTAGTGGCGACTACACACCATACACCAGCAGGCAGCACCCAGTCAGCACCGGCTTATCAGTTGACGGATATCGTGGCGGCAGCTCGCCACGGGGGTTCCCCGGCGGACCGGCGCGATTTTGCGCGATTGCCTAGTGTGTTGCTCATCGACGACGCTGGAACTCAGGGGAGAGCGTGCACTAATTAACGGTGACGGTTAATTGACGGAGAGTACGATCCGCCAAGAGCAATTGACCGTGCGCCGACCAGTTGCAGCCTGTTGCAAGCGCCTGCTTCTGACGTGAGTTGTCCGTGGTCCTATACTTTTTCTTCTCCTCTTCCGCAACTTTCCCATCGCGTCTTTTATACGATCAATAATATCAATCGAACGCGATCACAATTTTTTTTATAATATTTGATCGTATATTAATATTGTATCGATATACTAGTTTTGTATGTCGTACAGTGTTATATCAAATTCTCGTTTATCTGTACTTTATGCAATTTAACGTGTGATTTGAAATCTTTCATTTTTAAACAATGGTTTTAAAGAATTTTTAAACAATATGGTAATTGTTTCAATGTTTAAATTTAAAGAACGTAAGTACCATCCCATATGTCAAAGTAACATGCACTATATTTTGACATATGGAATGTAGCTTCTCATTATTTTTATAATCATATCGATGGGCGTTCAAAATACATTTATCCGCGTATCGATGAAGGTCAAAACACGCATTTGCATTAATGCTTAATTAATCATACCCGTTGACAATTTCGATACACCTAACTAAGAACTCACGGCGAAATATGCCATTTTAGCGCGAACTCTGCATAATTTATGTGAGTAGCGTAACCAAGCGGACTGAATTACTTAATTACCTAGCCTATGCATAACGGATGGGGACATTGCGGGGATGTTACCGCTGTTTTCGTTATTAATAAGCCGATGTGCGTTCAGCAACGCTAGCGATACATACACAATGTACGCGCGTCACGAGCGTCGTCGATTGATCGCCGACATCGACGTAACGCAATCGCACTCGATTCGGTTCCTTTCTTTCATTTTTTTTTTTTTTACGAGGCGACCATCTACCACGCAGCAGATAACCGCTGAGAAAAATAGAACCATTTATACCAGCAGAAAAAGATCTCGTCAACTACCTCAATATATACAATACACATGTGTCTCTTTTCATCTCTTTTGCCTTTTTACATCGCGTGCCGGAACGTCATGCGAGTGCTCTTTGGACTACATTTTCCAGCAGCTTTGTTCCCTTTTTAATGCGCGACACACGAGGCGCAACGCATACGCGCCGCCATAATAAGAAAGATGTAAAAGACTTGAGAGCTGAGATATGCACCATGAGAGTATCGATTCTCCGGAGCAAATATAGCCACTTTCGTTGAAAGTTCCTTTGTTCCCTTTACCGCGGTGAACCATATGATAGCGTGTCGCGCGGCGCGATGAACAATGGTAGAAGATAGCAAGACGGTGGCGCGGTGGAGTTTATTGAATTTTCCTCAGAAACTTGCATTCCCTGCGCGAATTTGCATTTGTACGATTGCGTATATATACCACAAACACGAAAGATTCTAGTCCATATACCACAGAAAATTATGGACTTTTTGTTTTTTTTTTTTTTTTTGTTTCATCGCACACATGCGCGCACGCACACGTGGCAATTTGTACATTGAAAAAAAAATCCTGAATCCAAAGAAATTTTTTTTTATTTAAAAAAATTATTTATTTAAATTCTTGCAAAGGAATTAATTATTTCAATCGAGCAGCAAATATTTGAATTAGTAAAATATATATAAAATAAAAGCGAAGTATGCTTTTATTTGCAAATAAAAAAATTATATTAAATTTTTCATCTTTAATATACTAAATTACTACCTTTAAAAAAATATATTTTAATTTTTGGCTGCTGTTTCTAAAAACACAGGTTTTCTTTATTTGAATAAATATTTTTTCATATTAAAAATTTAATGTATTTTAAAAATATTTATTTAAAACAAGAAACTTAATATTTTTATATATTTTTTAAAGATTATATTTTATATTGATTGTACGTTATTTAAAATGTGATGCTTTGAAATAACAATTGCTTTAAAATCATCTGCAGTAATATTATAATAAAAGTAATTTGATTCACATTCGATAAGTTGTCTTTAAGCAATATTTAAATCAAGGAAGCCAGCACGTATATCTTTGAAATTTATTAACAATATACGAACAATTTGCACACATTGGGTATATAAAGATTTTACTCAAAACCAACTTTACATTTGCCAAAATTATACAACATTATAAAACAAAACTAATACCGTGGTAAAAGTTATTTAAAAGAATTGACACGAACATTATAAACCCGATAATGTAACACTAATGATTGCGCTGGAAAGATAATCATCGATTTATACTACTGGTGAGTTGAAGTTCGAGCTAAGTTTGAGTAAGGTGTGTGAACAAAGTTTGCGTGAAATATTTTCCTCCTTATATTCGCCTTACAATTTTTGGCTACTGTTTCTAAAAACACAGGTTTTCTTTATTTGAATAAATATTTTTTCATATTAAAAATTTAATGTATTTTAAAAATAATAATTTTTATTACATGCAACTAATAATTTATTTAATATAACAAAACATTTTTGGAAACAAAATATATATTTATATAAGTTTAAAAATCAAAATTAACAAAATATATTTGATTGAAAAAAATTTTATTTTTAATGTAATTGACTCACTATTAAAACATACCAAAAATATTTTATTTAAAACAAGAAACTTAATATTTTTATATATTTTTTAAAGATTATATTTTATATTGATTGTACGTTATTTAAAATGTGATGCTTTGAAATAACAATTGCTTTAAAATCATCTGCAGTAATATTATAATAAAAGTAATTTGATTCACATTCGATAAGTTGTCTTTAAGCAATATTTAAATCAAGGAAGCCAGCACGTATATCTTTGAAATTTATTAACAATATACGAACAATTTGCACACATTGGGTATATAAAGATTTTACTCAAAACCAACTTTACATTTGCCAAAATTATACAACATTATAAAACAAAACTAATACCGTGGTAAAAGTTATTTAAAAGAATTGACACGAACATTATAAACCCGATAATGTAACACTAATGATTGCGCTGGAAAGATAATCATCGATTTATACTACTGGTGAGTTGAAGTTCGAGCTAAGTTTGAGTAAGGTGTGTGAACAAAGTTCGCGTGAAATATTTTCCTTATATTCGCCTTACCTTGAAAAGCATGACAACACATTATTTCCTATGTTTTCACATAAATTCCTTATATATCAGAACTCGAATAGTTCTCTTGTAAAAGCCAATATTGCCAACATGTGCCAACACATTACAATATATGATAGTGAATAAATCGTAAAAATTAATAAAAAGATGAAATTTGTACACATTTTTGTGCAAAACTATTACACGTAAAATAAAATAAAGTTTTGAATATTTTTTTATAAATTTTTTTTATGAAAAAAAGTTATTAAGATAAAATAGAAAGAAAGACCTGATTTTTTTCACATATGTATTGATTTTTTTCCAATAATTTTTTTTCTCAGAGTAGAAAAGAATATCATAGTATCGTTCCATTGATTGCGACTCATATAAATGTCATATATCGTTTCTTTCATTTTATCCTATGAAAGATCCGCTGAATATGTGACAACTCGCGTGCAAAATCCGCTATCATCGAGATGCGATAACATCGACGTGCGGAAGCATTTCGTGCAGAAGTTATTTCGGTGCCATGTTTGTGGCCGGCGATACCAGATTTCTGATTCGCAGTGCATGCGTTCCTTGAATATTTCTCATTTTCCAAGGCTCAATAGGATAGAAAAATTACGTCATATGCCGAATAGGAAAATAAGCGAGAGAACGATGGAACGTGAGCGGTTTAACTCCCACGTCCGAAGAAAAATCTTTTACAACTGGTATATCCGAGGCTGGGAGAGGGAAGAAAGATAATAATTCACGATATACATGTCGATACGCCCGCGCAAGCTTGACACTCAAGCAAGCTTAATATTTGTAAATGACGGAGATGTCGCGGAGTTGAGTTGCGTTGTAACACGAAATTGGAATTTCTATTTAATTGCGGAATATCCATAGCGAAATGATATAAGTGCCATTACTAAGCTTATTTCAACGTGAGTTTCTATGCTGTGTCGTATAAACTATATGTGTGTATATGTGTATAGTAGATTGTTTTATTTATTATATTTATATATTTGTATTA
>NW_021849866.1:517391-520075 GCF_003651465.1 Formica exsecta | reverse complement strand
TTTTGTTTATATTTTATTTATATTTTATTATATATTTATATTTTATCAAAATGTTACCAAACAAATTATCCTTGAAAGAAAAAGAAAAAGGTCTCGAAGAAAAAAGGTTTAGTTTAAAATGAAAAAAAAAACTATTTTTTTTCTATTCAGAAACTTCTTATTTGACACTTATTTATATATATATTGTGTTCTATTAAATAAATTTTATATATCGCGCTTACAATGATAAAAAGATTAAGAAAGAACTAAATTGACTTATATATCAAATTCGTGCATAATGTTTGTGACGATTATAAAAAGAAGTGCAAATATATAGGTGGAAAGTGTAAAAATAAGAACATTATTTTAAAAAATATACACGCGTAAATTACTCTTTGTTATTTGTGTATTTTTAATCTGATTCTTAATCGAAATTGAGTTTGAAGAAAAAACAATTAATGTCGCAGAGGAACCCGCTAAGTGCTACTTCAATTTACTTGGGGAAAGGACAAAGTTTTCATGCGGCTTCCAGCTACTACGGTATTTTTCTACAAATGATATCTATCAGATTAAAGGTTAGTGATTAATTTTAATCTGTGTGTGTAACTCTTATTTATAATTTTTCTTATATTCTTTATATCTTTGTATATTGTTTTTTAGGTAAAATATCGCTAAATACATATATAAATATTATATATTTTCATAAGTATATAAATATTAGAGAAGCAATGATATTTAGCTACAACTTAATACAGCAATTAATTTCATTTATTATGTACATAAATTTAAATGCACTTAGAATCTATAACTAGAAGCCCGTAATTGACTTATATATCAAATTCGTGCATAATGTTTGTGACGATTATAAAAAGAAGTGCAAATATATAGGTGGAAAGTGTAAAAATAAGAACATTATTTTAAAAAATATACACGCGTAAATTACTCTTTGTTATTTGTGTATTTTTAATCTGATTCTTAATCGAAATTGAGTTTGAAGAAAAAACAATTAATGTCGCAGAGGAACCCGCTAAGTGCTACTTCAATTTACTTGGGGAAAGGACAAAGTTTTCATGCGGCTTCCAGCTACTACGGTATTTTTCTACAAATGATATCTATCAGATTAAAGGTTAGTGATTAATTTTAATCTGTGTGTGTAACTCTTATTTATAATTTTTCTTATATTCTTTATATCTTTGTATATTGTTTTTTAGGTAAAATATCGCTAAATACATATATAAATATTATATATTTTCATAAGTATATAAATATTAGAGAAGCAATGATATTTAGCTACAACTTAATACAGCAATTAATTTCATTTATTATGTACATAAATTTAAATGCACTTAGAATCTATAACTAGAAGCCCGTATTCATGTTTCATATTCAACGTTGAATATGATCGTCTAATTATTAATTGAAGACAATGTAACATTATAATGTAACATGTAATATAATATTTTATATGGTATAAGCAATTTTTAAAATTGGAGTAACGCATTTAACATTTAATATAAACAGCAAATATAAATTTTTCTCAGAAGCAATAAACAGCACAAAAAATCCTTGTGAACTTGCATACATATTTATAGATTGCATATCTTTATTGTTATAGACAGACTGAAATTCCGCGCAAAACAATTAAAATAAACGATACGTTACAAATAAAATAACTCAGTGAAATGGATGAACCAATAACACGAAGTGGCAGGTGGGTTTGTCCGAACGATCGACATTTGGCGTTGCGAGCAAAGTGAGTTTGAAAATTTATTTTTAGCATATTATTTTCAAAGTGAAAGCCATTATTTAAGTATTATAATTACGCGAATCAAAATAATTTCTCCACATCTAACAAAAAGACACATGGAAGTATTTCTCTGCGATTTTAATGGGTTTTTCACATATGTTGTAAAACAGATGAAAATAAAAGATATTTTTTTATAAATGCTTTCTCGTGTATTCAGGATTAAAATAACTCTTTGATCCGGGACAAATATTGTTAAAACTGCGTAAAATATATAAAAAATATTTTTGATATAAAAAAGTTCTATGATATCAATAATGTATGTTACAATATATAGTGTGATTTCTAACTTTGAAATTTTTATAATTTGATAAAAATAAAATTATACATATTAAAAATAATAAAGAATAGTAAATAAAATAATTTGTATGTGTGTGTATATATGTGCGGCTCCAATTTATCACGATTTTTGTAGAAACATGTAGCACAGAATAAGATATTTTTAAAATCATTTTAATAATATAGAAAAGAGATATTGTTAAAATTTGTAAAGGATAAAAAATGAAAAAAAAAAAAGTAGAAAAATATAAGCGTAACGTAAAATCATCAAGATCTGCAAATAACGAATGATCGAACTAAAGTTTAAAAATTTCACTAATTAAAATATACCAAACTCTGCTAAAAACTAGATCTATTAAGGAAATGTAAATTGGTAGATTATATTATATTTTTGCAAAAATCTTCTTTTCTTTCAGAGAAAACTTTTGTGGGATATCACTTTGGCATTGTTTAAAGCTTTAGGGTAAAGCCATCTGCTCGTTATGTAGAGATTATTTTACCCCTCCGGAGAAACTTGGAGAATTCCAAGTAATATCTGAGTTGAAAGAGATTATTTGTCGGGTATAAAAGGCAAACTCAAAATTCGACCTTGACATTTTTATGCAGCTCTTCCTCTCTTTCC
>NW_021849866.1:511678-516835 GCF_003651465.1 Formica exsecta | reverse complement strand
TTTTTTTTTTTTTTTTAATAAAGATAGTCAAAAAAAGTATTCTTCTCAATGATTTTATAACATTTATCAAATATTAATCAGAAATGCAAAGCAATTAAAAATTATTAGCAAAAAGCTCGCGCTACAGCAATTAACTTAAGGGTTTGTTTTAACCTCTAAACACACGGAAAAGCATTTATAAAAAAACATCTTTTATTTTCATTAATTATAAGGAATCCAAAACCTATTAAAATATAAAAAAAGAACGTTTTCATAGGAAAACTTTTTTTTATAAATTGACACATTCAGATCCGACGAATAAATTCTATTGTAAGGAACGTGTTTATATAAAGAATATAATTTCTATTACTAATACTATTAAATTATAAAGTATTAATAAGTAATAAAATTTAATAACTTATATATAAATATATATATGTATATGTGCAATACACATAATTAAATTTATGACACGACACAGATTACGAACAGGATGGTCCGTGAAAACAGGATCTTTCGAATCCCATGGATGGGGAGAGTATCCAAATTCTTATATAAGCGGTTCCAATCGTTGCGGACAATCTTGTTTGCTCACGGAAGATGAACGACAAAGCATTATTCAGGTAAATCTCTCTCATAATAAAGCAATTTAGAACATGTTAAAACTTTTCTTTCAACTTTTTCATTATTGCTTTAATACAAAACGAATTTTGACACATTGTAATAAAACTTTTCTTTCTTTTGTAACATTAGAAGATATTAAATTACATTCAAAGAAATAGCTATGTTTCTATTTGGGATTACAAGCATTTTTATCAAGCATTGATCCAAAATAATTGAGGGCGATAAATGAAGCGATATGACTTACATCCATATTTAACGATCAAGAAAATAGCATGCAATATATTTAATATATTCAAGAGAATGTTCGTGGAATTTCCAGATTATTTATGTGGATATTAAATAATTCCAAGGCTCTTTTCTCCGTAATCAAAAGTCTCCATAACAGTATAACCACATTTCTCTTTAATCTATTCGATTATACAACTTTTATCCTTTCATCTTCAAACTGCAAAACCATGTTAATAATTACAGTTTCAAACGAAATTAAAATTCATTAAACAATATTATTTCGATATACTTAGGTTCTAATACTATAGATATAGGGAAATGGATTCTGTATTTATTCGCGACAATACGATTCGTGAAATACTAATTATAAAATAAACGCGTAATTAAAATTATAAAATAAATACGTAATTAGCATAAAACATATTACGCGGTATATCTATAGCAGAGAAAATTGAAGAGCTTGATATTGATCTCATTTTTATTTTTTTTTTTAAACCCGAGTAAATAAATTTTGTAAATGTAATTGAAAAAATTACATTTATATAATTCAGTCTTTAAATTCTTAGAGAGGAAGCATCGTTGAACAGCAGCTTCTAAATTAGATTTTATCAGAATTGGATTGATTTCAATTTTTAGCTCCAAGTTGATGTTTCTACAGGTGATACAGAGAGCCGAGGCTCTGGATCTGTCAGAGCAGGAGCGAGTCGGTAGACTCGCCTCTACTCGCCTCGTCTCTATTTTTTTTAAAACTCGAGTAAATAAATTTTGTACAATTGAAAAAAATTAGATTTATATAATCCAATCTTTAAATTCTCAGAGAGGAAGCATCGTTGAACAGAATCTTCTAAATTAGATTTTATCAGAATTAGATTGATTTCGATTTTTGGCTTCAAGTTGACGTTTCTACAGGTGATACAGAGAGCCGAGGCTCTGGATCTATCGGAGCAAGAGCGAGTCGGTAGACTCGTTGAGAGACTGGAGAACATGAAACGGAATGTTTGCATCGTGACGTCGACTAGGTCGAACGAGAGGCGCGGTTGTGGAAGTCGATGCTCAGGTGGAGGTGCCCGTTGCGTCTGTTCGTGCGCTCTCTGCGGCGAAAAATTCGGCGCAGTGCTAGGGGCGAGTGCGAACTTCTGCAAGGACTGTCGCAGGTACATCTGTCAGAAGTGCGGCATCGAGGCCACGAGGCTTAATCTGCCGAAGGGAAACGGCGACAAAAATGACACGACCGCTTCGTCGCGCAGCTCGTTGCGTCTCATGAGAATCGCTCAGGAGCGAATGGCCGTGCAAAGAATCGTTCAAAGATCCCATGGCAACGCGCAGAAGCAGTTTCTCTGCCGGATTTGCGCCGAGACCAGGGAAATGTGGAAAAAGAGCGGTGCTTGGTTCTTCAAAGGCATGCCAAAGTACATTCTACCAGAGAAGAAGGTATGGAAGTAAATAAAGAAAAAAAGATTTTTATATACTGAAAAAAAATGTACTAAATCCAAAGAAATTTTTTTGTTATTTAAAAAAATTATTTATTTAAGTACTTGCAAAGGAATTAGTTATTTCAATCAAGCAGCAAATATATTTGAATTAGTAAAATATAAAATAAAAACAAAGTATGCTTTTATTTGCAAATAAAAAATATTTTTCGTATTTTTCTATTAAAATACACTGAAAATTATCTTCTATTTAAAAAATATTATTTTACTTGAATTAGAAAAATGTCAAATTTAAATTAAATTAAATCGTGTTCTGCGAAAATAAAATCCCGTGAGCAACTTGTTTTGTGAAGGACTGAAAAACTCTCATATACTGTAACTCTCATATAATTAAATTAGTTACACAAATAAACAGTTTGTTTTTTCTATTTTATATATGGTCATTTTAAAGATATTTTACTGGAAATTTCATGTGTGTGTCAAAAATTGTTTTAATTTTTTTAATTGAAAAGAAAATTAAGAAATACTGACCTAAATGATCAAATTAGAATGTCCTTTATAATATTTTATGATTTTTTATTCATAAAAAATAGTTTTGAGATTCAAAACTTATTTAAAATATTCAAATATCTGATGTGTAAAATTAATTGAACTAATCTGGAAAATTAGATCTCCTGCCTATCTATCGAAATAGTTTTCATGTATGTCATCAGCGCATATACAATCAGGATATTGGAACACATTACAACCACATTCCCATAAAGCTTGTTTTATGTATGACAGAAATCGAACAATATCTATCCGTGACACGTGGCACTCGAGTTTCACTGATTTCATATTGACATATATGTGTTATATATGTATGTCTCAATATTTGTTTCCTCTTTTTCGATAAATCATACTAACACGTTGTGCTCGATTTCCGTTAGTTTCCTATCAATATCAATAAATGTAACAAACGTCGATCGATTGCTAATTGTTCAACATAAAAGATCAGCAAAAAAGATATTTTGTGAAGTGTCCAATATTGATGGAAATATTGATCCTCTCAAAATCCTCAACAAAATTAAACTCTGTTCGAGTTCTTCATCGACAAATAATAATAAAAACACGTTACTTAGGAGCGTGGGTGGTCTCGACCTAGTCACAGAACGTCGACGTGGACGATAAGCAGATCTTTGGATTCAACCGACGCTCAGGATTCCTCGTCCGACGACGACGCGATGCGACGACTCGCGGTAAATCGCGGTCTTTCTATCTCGCCAACGAATCCATCGAGCACGAATCGTGAAAGCACCCCCACCAAACTGACGGTTTCCAGTCCCGCGAGCAGTACCCCATCGCCGAAAAGTCCTCGAGGGAGGCCGAACGGTCTGTCACCTTCGGGATATCGCGAGGACGCCGGTTCCGACAGACTGGACAAGTCCTGTCTGTCGATCGCCTCGCAATGCAGTCGACTTTCGCCCACGGGTTCAATCGGCACCCCACGATCAAGGACGAGCGGCAGGAGCCCAAGCGGCAAGAGTCCGAGCGGTCTGCAGACGGAACAACGCGTGTCCTTCGAGGACATGTTCGTGGACGACGAGAAGGCCAACGAAGCCGACGACGATGAGGAAGAGGATAGTGAGAACTCGAGCACTCCCAAGGACGTCTCCACCACCCTGGATCGATCGAAGGCCACTCAGGTACAATCTCTCAGGTAAGTAAGGGTGACGAACGGGGTGGAGGTTTGAACTTACACGAGGAATCGCTATCCTGCAGACTGAAGACGCCGACGATAACGACGTCGCCGGTGACGATGACGCCGACCACGCCGGTCAAACGGTTTCAGACTATGGGCAAGATCCTCGAGAGAAATACGGAACGGGACGCGAACAAATCCTGCTCGGATCAGGACAGCTCTTCCAGCGGGACTCGCAGCAACAGCCAAGTCAGGGCGCCAAGAACTCCGGAATATCCAAAAGGTCAATAAAATCGTTTTACTACACTGAAAAAAAATGTACTAAAACAAAGAAATTCTTTTTATTTAAAAAAATTTATTTATTTATATACTTGCAAAGGAATTAGTTATTTTAATATATATATATGTATATATATGTGTGTAGTTCCGAAAAGGGCCTACCTCCGATTTTGATGAAACTATGAAAAGCTTCCTTTCAAGTTAAAATGAAAGCCTTTAAAGGGAATTTTGGCGACTTCTATAAGAAAGCCATTTTTTAAGAGAAAATGGTAAAAAGTATAATAATTGTATATGCTGCTATATATGACACTTCAATTAGTATACAATCCAATTTGTTGATGTGTATGTAAAAACAATACATGTATGGACGGGGGAGGGGCACACTTCGTTTTGCATCCAAAGCACCGAGCAATATGAGCTAAACTTTGCTTCGTAGTTTCATCGATTTAAAGTTTCATCGAAATCGGAGGTAGGCTTTTCGGAACTTTATCCTCATATTTTTTGTTTTTAATGTCTGCAGCACATTTTCAGTAAATGTTGATTATATTTTACATTATAAAATTATTAATAAAAGATAATTTATGAAATGGCAAGAATGTATATATTGATGACCATCTTATCGAAATTTTTTATAGAATTTTCGTAAAGAAATACTCAAACGATTATAGTATTATAAATCATTAGAAAGGAGGCATTTTAGTCAGTTGACGACTAACGAATGCGAATAACAAAAAAATTTTCAAAAATTAATTTATATTTGGAATTTAACAAGATATTGTTTGATATTAATATCCTACAAATATTACGAGAAACGTAAAATTTAAATAAAAAAAAAGTCGTAAAAAAACTGTACTATATAACGATAAAAAGCCAATAGCTGCATAATCTAATTTATCTAATTTAAACGGAATCTCAAATTCAATATTGAAATAAAAA
>NW_021849866.1:473154-511245 GCF_003651465.1 Formica exsecta | reverse complement strand
AAAAGAGTTGACAAATTTTAAACCCATATTGAAAAAAAAAAAAAAAAAAAAAAAACAGAAACGGGACAAGATTATGGGACTCTCGAAGTCTCCTTGCGATACGACCCGGCCGATCAGTGCCTCCAGTGCAAGGTGGAACGTGCGCGTCGCCTAATACCTATGGACATCCAAGGCCACGCCGATCCCTTTTGCAAACTGAATATATTGCCCGTGGGGAAGATAGCGACATGCAGCCGATTGCGAACAAAAACTGTACACAAGACGCGCGACCCCGAATTCAACGAGACGGTGAATTTCTACGGGATGACAGAAACCGATGTATATAGATCAATCATATCATAATAAACAATATGAATATCAATCTGTTCTCGAATAAATTATAAATATATACTAGAAATTTTCGTGCTATAGATCTCAAGTGGCAAGGCATTGCACATTTTAATCATCCAGGACGACCCATCGGGCCAAGACTTCCTGGGAGAGGCGAAATTTCCTCTACACGAATTACAACCATATCAAACGAAACATTACAAAGTTCCTCTGCAGGCTCATTATCCGGTATGTTGAATACAAAAAAAAAAAAGTATAACGAAGAATCCGTCAATATTTCAGAAATTCAAAGTAATTCCAGTAATTTACGTAGCGATTGCTTGTATGCAAGAATTTTCCTAGATTATATTTCAAGAAATTTTTCTATTATAATATGTACATATTAGCATTAATCAATGTGTGTGTTGATATTATTGATTTTGATTTCATGACAAAATGTGTGAAATTTAAAACATGAAAAATTCTAATTACTAATTAAATTATCATAAAATAAAAGTTTTAATATGTTTTGTTTATAAATATATATAAATATCATAAAATATATTTTAAACTAATTTAATTAATTTAATTAATTTAACAAATTTAATTAATTTTGAAGAATTTCTACATAAAATTATATTTATCAAATATGTGATCCAATTCAAATTAAATGCTGATTGTAAAATCGATCATTGTATTCAGTATGACAGAAGCAAATAGTTCATTTAAATACATGATATTTAAACCAAACATTGTTCATAAAATAAATGTTGTGACTAGAGATGTAAAAAAACCGTTTTTTCTAATAGAAAAAAAAACAGTTGAAAAAAACGTATTTTTTTAATTGAAAAAAAAACAATTTTATTTTTTTTCATTATTTTTGTAAATATAATATTCCCTTCTTTTTTTTTGTTAACAATAAAAAACTAAAATTTTTATATTAATTTATTTTTTTCAAAAGTAATTTTAATGGATTAATGAGACTTTTACGGCAAATTACATCAAACTCGATATGATTCGGATAATTCTCAATTAGATGCATAACAAAAATTTTTATTAATTAAAAATAGTAATTACATAACTATATAGCCGATTGGAATGCGAGCTACATTTAAAATAATAATGGTTAATTCTAATCTATCATCTAAAAAGTTAAAAATAATGAAAAATCAATTTGCAGTAATCAAAATATAAAGATATTAAATATCTGAAAAAAATAAAATGTGGAAAAAAAACGAGGCTTATTTTTTTTTCTATTTACATCTCTAGTTGTGACCCATATAATAGAGAGAGAGAGAGTGAGAAAGAGAGAGTACAAAACACAAAAAGATAAACAAATCAGCATTTCTTATCAGCATGTATATAGCATATCGATTACTTCGATGCAGGTAGACAACGAAGAGGAAATTTGGGGCATGTGTTCAAGCGGACGGGGGCAGATACAGATAAGCCTGAGCTATTGTACGCGTCGGCGTGCACTGCTGGTCACAATACACCGCGCTATGAATCTCCTGCCCATGGACAACAACGGGTTTTCTGACCCATTCGTCAAGTTGGCCCTCGTCGAGGATGCGACCGACAATCATCGGCAGCAACGGTTCCTAGATTACTCATCGACCGCTCGCGCTACTGCCAGGAAGCTAAAAAAGACGGCCGGCCGCAACTCCCAGAGCACGAGCATCAAACGCAAGACCCTGAACCCAGAATGGAACGAAGAGTTCGTTTTCGCGACTCGCTTGACGGAGCTGATGAAGCTGACGCTATGTCTCTCCGTATGGGACAAGGATTTCGGCAAGAGTAACGATTACTTGGGTAGTATGAGCCATTATTAGCCATGATTTTTAATCCTATATCTTTTTTTTAAACTTTAGAACTTAATTTGAAAAAAATTTGCAATTTAAAAAATACGATATACACACAGTGTTCATTTGAAAAGTTTTTACCCTGTTTATTTTGTGATTCATTAATTTTCGCGAAAAATGCCAAAAGAAGTCAATTTTGTTTTCGAGGACGTATGATAAATGCAACGGCTTGCAATTGCTTCATCCCCTTCGACGGAGTAGTTACCCCTTCAAAAATCATAAATGACAATAGGGGTTAACTGGCATATCATTCTAAAAATCTTTTGATTCTCTTAACCGTCTTATTTTTTAATTTGTTTATATATATATATACAATACACACAATTCTGCTTGAATTAAATAAGTTAATTACGTGTTTTGTAATCAAAATTTAATTTAATTACTATATATTATATTGAATTCTCCATTATTTTAAATAAATGAGAAATAGTGATTCTTCTCCACTCATCATAACTATGATGAATAAATCAAAATCATTAGAATTTCAAAGTATACTCAATCTCAATAAATACGTTTTAACATCAAACAGCTAATATCGATTAATATAATCAATAATTTAATATTATTAATCTATTTGCATTAATCAAATAAAATGCTTGCATATATTTGATACATGTGTCTACACGTGTAATTTTTAGGCGGCCTCATGTTAGGTTGCGGTAGCAAAGGAGCGCGTTTGCGGCACTGGATTGACGCGATCAAGTTTCCGGATCATCGTCATCTGGCGTGGCACAACCTGGCGGAAATAGACGTACCTATGGAATAATAGCTTTGTCTCGGCGAACGAGAATAGGAGGTCAAGATTGAACACAGGCGAAACATGCGGGCTTTATCGACACGTTATACACGCACATATACATGCATACGAAATGATATATTTGGCGCGAATTACCGATTTGGTGCGTGATTTATCGTTGCTCAAAAAAAAATCAAGTATTATAAAGCAAAAACAAAAGGTTGATACGCGATAAAATAAAGAGAAGTTGACAAGTATCTCCATATTACAATTTTTGTACAATGCGTTCGTATATTATATGTGCACTATATACAGTCTTCTTACATTCATAGACATACAGCTGTTTTATTTTACAATAGGCGATCTTTAAGAGTATCTCTAATCGCTATCGCTTTCAGTAGAGTCTTCCTCCGCCTCTCGTAACCATTTGATGAATGGCTGGACGGCATTTCTCACTTTGCTGTGAAGCACATCCGCGTCCTCGCTAATGGATTCATACCACTCTAAAATCTTCTCTTCTGATAGTATATCGCGACCGTAAAACTGATGCAACAGGTGTTGCGTATACGGCAGTAACTCGTCGGTCGTACTAGCAATGTCCTCTATAGCGCGCAAACAATCATCTTGCGCGTCTTCATTCTTAATGTAATTCAATATAATAGAATTGAAATAAGTAATGATAGCTTTCAGATTCTTTTGATAGTTATGGCTATTAACGGGAGTTTTTGTTTCGGCAAGATAATGTAAAGGCAGACTAAGAATCGCTTTAATGACGTTGTACGTCACTTCGCGGATGGTGACGTTGTACGCGTATCTCGACGAATTTATTTCTAAAATCAAATTCTCGCAATTGAGCTTATCCTGATAACCACGTAATAGACTATCGATAACCTCGGACAAGAACATATTCGTGTCGTCCGGAATCGGTGAATCGCGCTCGCAATCCTCTTCGCTGCTAGACGATTCTGTGGAGCAGTCATCACATTCGGCTACTTTGTTGTTCTTAAAATATAAAAACTTATCATCAATATCGAGTTCTGACATTTTAGTTTTAGACACGCCGGAGGGTAGAGACTCGACGATTATATCGATGTATTGACTACGAGCAGCGACATCAATTTCAGGACACAATATACATCCATCTATTTGGCTACCGTACCTGATGATGCAATTCGGAAACAAGATACTATTCACAATAGAGCAATTATCCTTGATTCTAACGTTTGAAAAGATATAGGAATTACGTATATTAACGTTACTACCTACAATACAATGATCTGCAATTACAGATCTTGTAATTTTAGTATTAATTCCTAGCGTACTGTTAAGTCCAAGAATACAGTCTTTTTCCAGTATGCAACCCTTAGCAAGGGCGGTTTCGTGTTTGTATGTGCTTTGTGGCATGTATACAAAATTCTTCAAAGAAGGGAAAGCATCTGCCACCAGAGGAAAACTGTGTCTACGTAAAATATCTTGAGTAAGCATATGGTAAGCCTTCCATGATGTAATCGGCAAGGCATAATCTTCTGCATCTAACTGTTGCCAATAAATTCTTGAGTCCAGTATTTCTTCATTCATCAATACCCCTCGTATAAAATCATCCATAGTCTTAAAACAATATTTCAATGTAGTAAATTAAACTTGTTTTATTATTAATGTATATTGCATATTGCAATTAAAGATAACTATGTAAAATCTGATATTTTATACAAAAAAATAATTCAGTTTAATTACCTGAAAGTCAAAATTATCGGCAAAGAGTGGCAAAACAGACGGTGAACACAAATAAATATGAGTATCTAAGTAACATGTATTAAGCTCTATCTCATTATGATCAAGGAACCAATTGAGTTCCAGCTTCACTTTCTTCTCGCTATTCTTCAGTTTTGCATAATACAGCATTTTATTGCTACTTTTATCTGATACGACCAGAGAGGCTTCCTCACTCATATAAGAATCCTTTGTTGAACCAAAATTTCGTAATACCATAGTCATAGTTGCCCCTTTGTCTTTCTCAACTTTCAAGCAATGTGCATTGAGCAGGGTTTTAAGATCCGTACTGACAAATGTGTTTCCACGAATCAGTATAAAGTAACCTCTGATCCAGCCCTTTGTGTCAATATCTCGCAAAGCATCTCCGAGAGAGCTGCAACCGTCGGAAATGATCAGGGAGATTGCAGTTCCTTTGTAATTCTTTACCTTCACATAATTCTTAAGTTGATCAATGTGACTGCTGCAGTAAAGGAATACTTCCTGTATTCTAGACTTTATCAATGTTTCGAGCATGTAATCGAAAAGCGGTACATTTATCACAGGCATCAAGATGCTCGGGAATATATTTTGCGAGGGAGTCAAGCTTGTTGTGAAATCATCCGCAAGAATAACAGCTTGCAAAACGTCCTTCTTACACATTTTTGAAGTCATTGCCTTGATTGCCGTATTAACAGTTTATACGCATATAGGTGTCGATAATTCGTCGCGATAATACATAAAACGGTGTTACAAACACGTGAGAAATGTATATACGAAATACTTTCCACGATAGGATACACAAACTGTCTTTTGAAAAGTTGGAGGTTGCGGCCAATTCCAAATTCCAGGTTTCAGCGCCGCCTGTTCTCAGATATGACCATAGACATAGAAATCATAGATTACTCCATGTATAGATATTTCTATGATCTATGTCACAGAGTATTTTCCAGCAAGGACACACAGAGAGACACAGTATCACGCAATTCGCTATCCAATAGAGAATTTTTAAAGTTTCGAAAATTTTTCTAATGCTAGAAGCTTTTTCTAATGCTTAAAATTTTCCTCTTGCTGGAAAACACTCACAATGTTATACGATTGGCTATCAATAGAAAAATTTTCCGGACTTTAAAAATTCTCTATTCGATAGCCAATCACGTGAGAGACGCGTCTACCTGTTTTCTTGTTGGAAAACTTTCTACTATATTTTATATCTAATGCTATGTTCCGATTCCCCACCCAGGTGCACCCGATATTATAGTACATGTCACGTATACTATAATATCGGGTGCACCCGGGTGGGGAATCGGAACACAGCCTAATATGGATAAAAGGAGTGGGAAGCTTTATTGTAAACTGTGCGCGGCGCATGTATACAGGGTGTTCCAGAATTAGACCGACAAATTTCAGGTGGTTATAGAAAACACCAAAACAAGCCAATTTTTCAGCGGTCTCAATAGTTGAGCATCATTTTGTCAACACTCGTTGTTTGTTGTTCTAAGAGTAAGAACCAATTACATTCGCTATTGCAATCACGATTGCTACCCAACCGTTGAGTCCTCTAAATACGCTCAATCTCTATATAAATAAAGTAGATTTTATTATGACAATAATTTAAGCATGTATTTGAAAAGAAATATATCGACATTTTAATAAGATTTAAAATTAGCAAAAAAAAAAAAAATAGTGGCAACGGTACATGGTGTTCCCAAGCGGTCACCCATCCAAGTACTGACCATGCCCAACGTTGCTTAACTTCAGTGATCGGACGAGAACTGGTGCTTTACAACGTGGTATGACTGTTGCCAGTAGTAATATTTCCAATTGCTACAGATATACACAATTTGAAAATTTCGAGACGGTTATACATAGACATATAGAATGGACTGAGCGTTGCGACAGACAAACGCGTGCTCGCTGTAGAGAGAGAGGTACTATATGGGAGGCCTATTTGTCTCTTTTTCTAGCATCTCATTGGTGATTTTATCCCCCTCCATATAGAAAATCACCAATGAGATGCTAGGAAAAGAGACAAACACAGTCCTCCCATATAGTACCTCTTTTTCTATAGCAAGCGCACGTTTGTCTATCGCAACGCTCAGTCCATTCTATGGGTGCGTTCCATTTCACGTGCTACGCTCCAATCATACTTGCAATTGGTGCTTTCTGATTGGCTGAGGCAATCGCAATCGCAGCCGGGAGCCGCTAGTGTGATTCGGGCTTTACGTGAACTATAGATTTCCAGGCGATCTATGCGCTCAATGCGTGAAACGGAACGCACCCTATATGTTTATATATAACCGTCTTGAAATTTTCAAATTGTGTATATCTGTAGCAATTGGAAGTATTACTATTGGCAACAGTCATACCACGTTGTAAAGCACCAGTTCTCGTCCGATCACTGAAGTTAAGCAACGTTGGGCATGGTCAGTACTTGGATGGGTGACCGCTTGGGAACACCATGTACCGTTGTCACAAACTTTTTTTTTTTTTTTTTGCTAATTTTAAATCTTATTAAAATGTCGATATATTTCATCTCAAATACATGCTTAAATTATTGCTCAATCCAGTCTATGTCTATGCGGTTATATACCGATCATGTAACTTTTTCTTTAGGGCGGAAACGTGAAAAGTGAAAAATATTAGCATTGAAATCAATGGCAAAATTTTTCACTTCCACTATTTTTTTTTTTTTTTGCTAATTTTAAATCTTATTAAAATGTCGATATATTTTTTTTCAAATACATGCTTAAATTATTGCTCAATCCAGTCTATGTCTATGCGGTTATATACCGATCATGTAACTTTTTCTTTAGGGCGGAAACGTGAAAAGTGAAAAATATTAGCATTGAAATCAATGGCAAAATTTTTCACTTTTCCGCCCTAGGGGAAAAGTTACATGATCGATACCCAGAGACTTCTCTCTATACATACACATGTTGCGATTACCTCTCTATGTTTATCGCACAATCCGTGGTGAATTGCATACGTGGCGCTGTGATAGCAACTAGCAACATGCCGCTGTGAAGTGGCAAGTGATCGAGAACGAGATAAGCATATGTCACTTTTACGATTGTATATTAATATCCGATAAAGAAAATGAGGTGGCTCATTCTATACATGTTCCTGATCATCTTCATCGTCAACGTGCGTTGTTACTTTATCACTGTAGACGCGCACGCCGAAGAATGTTTTTTTGATAAAGTCGATTTCGGCACCAAGATGGGTTAGTTTCTATACTGCGTTTCTCCCTGCTCTTTTTTTTAACGAGTATTTTTGAACGGCATGCGACAAGCATAATTTAAATTAATTTTGTCGCTTGCCTTATCGAGCATTGATAATTTCTACTCTTTGCTGATACATTTATTTCTTATATACATGTATTTATTTTTATTTGTACTATGTACATATTTATTTCTATTTGTTTATAATTTATAAATTGATTCTTTCGTAATAACTAATTCTCATTACATAAGAAAATTTATCTATAAGTTATACATATTTTGTGTATAATATATATGATTTTATTCTATTCTATTTTATACTTTTCTAATTATATGCCAAAACACAATTAAATGTTTAAAACAATGTAGTTGATTTTTTATAAATTTGAGATTTTTCGAATTTAAAATTTTTAACTATTTCTTCACAATTGTTATTACAAAATATTTATAATTAATGATAATATTTTAATAGGTTTTATTTTATATGTAATGTTTGCAGGTCTCACGTTTGAAATAGCAGAGGGTGGATTCTTAGATATAGATGTAAAGATAGTCGGTCCCGATGCTAGAATAATTTATCAAGGTGAGCGAGAGAGCAGCGGAAAGTATACATTTGCTGCGCACACTGCAGGTGTTTATACCTACTGCTTTAGTAATCAAAAAAGCACAATGACACCAAAAGTAGTGATGTTCAATATGGATATTGATGAAAATCGGAAGCAGAATGATGAAAATGCTGTTGGGGAAGGTCAGGAAGGAGATACTAATCATGGAAAATTAGACGACATGATTAAAGATTTGAGCATCAGCTTATGGGGTGTAAAGAATGAACAAGAATACATGCAGGTATTTAAACAGAGAATTTACTAATTTATATATATGAGCGATAAAGATATTCACGAGACGTTGCTATTTCAGGTTCGCGACCGCAATCACAGAGCGATTAATGAAAGTACAAACTTCCGAGTTGTAGTGTGGGCGTTTTTCGAAGCCATGGTATTGGTATGTGTGACAGTAGGGCAAATCTTTTATTTGAAGCGATTTTTTGAAGTGCGAAGAATTGTGTAATTTAAGATACCTAATGATCACTTCGTGAATCAATTGTACATTTTTCTATGTAATTAAATTATATCTCATTACAATAAGTCATCCTTGCAGTAAATAAGTTGTGTCTATTCTATCGAAATTAAATCCCTAAACTATATCGCTAGTGTAATAGTAAACATATTTCCTATATCTATTTATAAGATTTATATTAAAGCATTTACGCGATGGAAAAAGATGTTTGATCAAGGAAATAATCCGCGATTGTAAACATTTCTGTATTGACAAATACTGGAAAAGAAACGAACATCTATAATAAAAAAAATATGCATTCATCTTTTTACTAGTCAGTTATATTTAATCGATGATATCGTCTCCTAGTTATTTTTACGTTGATAAAAGGCTGCTCCTCTTTAATCTTTGTACAAAATGAGTGTCTTGTTATATTTTCCTGTTTGATTAATAAAATGCGATAATAGAAAGAGACTCTCGAGGAAGACTTGTTCTGGGAAGAAAAATGTACAAGAAATACGATAACGATCGAACCGAGTCTAATATCTTTCTCGTTGGTGACGTTTCGACGCGTAAAAAACCTTCGATTAATGTTACCCCGTTAAGCGGTGGAGAAAAGGGGACAGAATCTACTGCAATTAAGGTGATCGATCACGCACGTGTCCCTTTGATTAGGGACGGTAAGAAAGATAGATTAATCGGTGGCGATTATCGTATCACCGCATGGAGAGATAAGCGCACACTAATGCGTATCTTGACAAATATCACAATAACGATAAATACATTTGCGGCATCTTCTGTAAAAAAAGAAGACGCTGTGATGTTCATTAGAGTCCCTCAAAGGAATTTAATAAAGGATATTTTTATTAACTATTTTCTAAGTTATTAATAAATAATATATTATTAATAATTATTAACAAATTAATAACAAGCAAAATTTATTTTTTATTTTCCGTTGACCCCAAGAATTAATAAAGGTGATGTACAAAACAGAAATAAAAGTATGTAAAATAAAAAATAAAGACGTAAGTGTATCACTCCACTTTTTAGTAAACAAAGAATCAAATTTAGATTTAAATACAAAAATATCCCTTTTTCAAATTTAATAAAAATATCGATCTCTTTTGAAGCGACACATACAATTATCATCCTGAGTAAAATAATCCATATCAGATTATGCATTGAAAATTAAGAGATTAAAGATTGAAAATATCATAGACTAATCCATATGATGTAATTTATGGAAAAAATATTAATTTTTTTTAATTTGATTAATCAACCATTTTCAATGCATAATCCGATATAAGCATTTCATGATGCAAAAAATTATCGATTATCGATTACGTTGACATATATGACATGTCATCGAGATGATTAATTGCGCGATTCGTCGAAAGATAGCGCGCGCGAAAGAATCGACGCTAGCGCGATCCTTTCGAATTAGTGGAAGCGCAGCCGCGGATAATTAACGAGGGCGATTGCACGTAACGGTATAATTAAAGGGAAGGAGGAATCAAAGAGCGCGCCGAGATGAATAAACCGTATCTCTTCATCGTGGCTGTCTCTAACGAGCAAGGGAGTATAAATGCTGGATGTTTATCGTCGGCGCGTAAAATGCCGATTACAAAGGCCCTATACGCCGCGCATTTAGCGCTAACCGTTCCCGCTCCCTTGATCTCTATCGTGCATAAACATGTCGAACGCGATCCTCGGACGATAGAACGAGACGGCTGCATTTAGCGTTCGACGTGAGGATAAAAGGAAGAAAGATGGAGACAATCATGTTAAGGGTTTGTATTCTCGCCGCACGTTTTAGCACGTGTTAATATCGAGTACGATTTTTTTATATTAGATTATCCCAAATGTGTGTGCGTATGTGTTTGCGCGCGCGTAGACAGAGAGAGAGAGAGAGATATCGATAAAAAATTAAAAGGCGAATAAAACTCGAAATCATGCAATCCTCTATATGGATGAATGCAATGCTAAATTATACATATATAATATAAGGATGAATAGGATAAATAGTTTCAGTCTAAGTTTTTCTCAAAAATTCAAGAATAACAATTTTATGTTAGTCCTATATATGTGTGAAAAGGAATAAAACTTTTTGCAATTTTTGAAAGAGAAAATTGATTTGCATTATTTCCAACATTATATACTATGCGATTAATCCTCGCTTAATTTATATTTAAAAGACGAAAATAAAATTTTTTTCATGAACATTACTCTCTCTCTCTTTTTTTTCTTTCTTTCTTGTACGCATATAATTTTTTTTATTTCTTATTTTTATATATATTTTGTCTTAAAATTTATATTAATTATATTAGAAAATTATATAACAAATATTTTGAATATTACTCTCGTATATTTGCAGTACATAATTAATTTCGATTGATTCTTGCAGGAAACTACGATTTTAAGATATCACTTCTCGAGTGGTAGTCTTGTTACACGAGCGGCAGACTCGAAGGATACGAAGGATTAATTGGCGGGTCCGATCGCACTGCTACCCTTCGCTCTGCCTCCCCCTTTTTCTTCCTCGCAGTGATCCTTTCGAAGGGGTTGCACGCCACGCCGGATACCGCGGGCACGGCTAGCGGCAGGAGAAGAAAAAAGAAGCGCAGAGGAGGAATGAAAGAAAGGAGCTGCTAATTGACACGGACGATTGCACGTAACGGTATAATTAGAGAAAAGAATACGAAGAGCCCGGGCCGATGCACCGATGAAACCAATGAACCAGCCACCGCGCGACTAGAAGGAAAGGAGTGAGAAAAAGAGAGAGAAGAAAAAAGCGCGAGTGGAGCAACGGAAGAGAGACGAACGGAAAGGCAGAAAAGCAGCAGGGGAGAGAAGCAGCCGGCGGCTTTCGTGCGACCATCGAGGGGTTCCCTCTCCAGAGAAAGAGCCGCAAGTAAGAGAGAGCGAGAGAATGAAAGCGAGAGAAACAGAGAGAGAGAGAGGGAGACGCTGGTTGGAGAGACAGAGAAGGAGAGTAGGGGTACGTAAACAGCAGAGTGAGCGGGAGAGAGAGAGAGAAAGGATGATGGAACGAGGGGAGAGGGAGAGTGAAAAGAGAGGGACCATGGGCTCGTGGACCCTGCCGCGTTCATTCTGTACCAACACGCCGCGCTGATCGGTTTCGCAGCGTTCCTGGTAACCCCCCCACAATACCACGAGGAACACGCGTTCTCCAACAGGATCGCTTCCGGAGGAAAGAACCTGCCAATCGTATAGTGTCATTAGGTTCCAATCTTTTTGGCGACATCTCCTCAACCTTCTCTCCCCGCTGTGAGATACCAGCCGCGCGGTCCGCGACGACAGGATGCCGCAGGACGAGACTCGGGAAGTGCCCCAGTGAAAGGTGCAGCGAGAGTTTTGTCGTTTTTTTTTTTCTTCGAGAGCTTGATCTCGTCGGGACCAGACTTCTTCATCCGAATGCCTAGCGAAGAACCGCAACTACTACTCTGCGATCCCCGACCGGCGATATTTGACTAAGAAGTATCGTCGGTTCTCTTCAAAGAGAATCGCGAGATCATTCGAAAAAGGTGATAAGCCAGTCTTGTAATTAGACGATTCTCAGGTAGATTTAACACGAGGAGAGTTTCATCTTTCTGCCAAAAACCATCATTATTAATCTTGAGGCCGTTTGAGGTGTAAAAAAACTTGTTATTAACCGACTGTTCAGACGCTGACGAACTTTGACGCGAAAACGAGTGCTCGAGGGACCAACGAATGATGTATGTCGGTGGCTCGCTTTTATCTCGGACGTTTGATCGGGAGACAGGTTTCCGAACGGAACAAAAACAATCTTACAGGCATAGTTGCGTTCGCGACGAGTGAAATATAAATCCAACGTCGACGGAGCAATGATTAATAACGCGACTTATTGAAGATCGGACGCGAAGATTGATCTTGATGATTGGACGGATTGCACGAATGCGTCGATCCTTCCAGATTGCGAATTAACAGCGGCATTTCGCCAGTCGGCGAAGGTTCTTTCACGAAGCTCCAGCAGCGGCGGAAATTATTCCGTCAAGATCGCAATCGCTCGAGCGCAAGCAGCTCACCCAGGCGATCAGGTTTCGCCCCGTGAAAGAAATCTCGCTTCGCGTTCTCCGCCGGAGAAATATCTCGCCGAGTATCCGAGTACTTCGGCCGAGAGTACTCGCTCGATCGGATCCGAGAGAGATAGGGCGGACTAATTATGCGAATCGGTGGGTCTTATGGGCCGCAAAATGAGACGTGAAACGGCGTGTCGTGTCACACGAACAAGAGGAAGAAGAGGAACGTTTTCGTCCACGGGAACTCTACTCGCGGAAAGGACAAGGACTCGCCGCGGGGATTTTCGATAAGAAAAAAAAAAGAACGAGAATAAAATCGATTCTTACATTTGGTATCCTCGAGCGGGAAGATACGATACGATAAGCCGAGCACACCGCGGGATTATCCCGCCGAGCCGAACCGAACCGAGACGCAATTATCTTCGATACTTAACGACCACGGCTCGTTCCGTTCCGGTGAGTAATTATTCAATTAAACGGCAACTCTTGCCGAGGGTCACCACGACATTTAGAATAATTGACCATTCGTCGTGACGAGCACCGGTTTACGACGCTTTCTCGTTACCGATTTATCTCTCTCTTTAATTCCGAAAATTATACTCCTCAATTTTGCACGATTACTTCAAATCCATCACACATCTCTTTTATATGTAAATCCTTTGAAAATAATTTGAAAATAATTTTTACATTTTAATTGTCATTATTTCATAATCGTGCTAGATAACACGTATGTTACTTTTAGTAATAATAGCGACATGATAAATCTTTTTAGAGAATCAGCGACACAAAACTCTGCAAAATCATTGATAGAATTATAATTAACGGCAATATTAAAATTTTCTAACATGCACAATTATTAAACGAGTGAACTAGAAGGAGACCAACACATCAAATAAAAATAAATAATTTGTTCGCGTAGATAATCAAGCTAGAAGTAATTAGAATGATTATACGATTCGGATATTTCTTATAATCAGTTTCTATTGCGAATTTAGCGCGCGACGACGATCTCCCCGCGTAATGCGGATTGTAACGAGGCATCCTGGTCGAAAAAACAACGTTCGCGAAATGAATTGAAACGCGCACGCGGAATCTCGCGCGTACACACAAGCGTCTGTCAAGCGTTGTAACAGGATCTCGTTAGCGGGCAGTCGATATAAGCGATGATGGTGTACAGTGGCGGTCTGGTGCTCGATAAAAGCGACCGTCGAGATAAGCGTTTCATCGGCGCGATCGCTCGCGCGAGCCGAGCCACAATCGGATCGTGACCCGGACGCGACTTTAAGGAAAGGACCGATCCTTTCACTTTCCATCGTTCGCGGATTTAAGGTTTCTAAATTTCAGGTTGTATAAAGTAAATTTTAGATATGTATCATTTCTCTCTTTCTCGGTTCCGAGTGTGCTTCAAAATCATCCCCATCTCATACGCTCACGCTCGACAAGAACACGTCACTCGTCGATGACACACGCGACAGTGAAAGAGTTGGCTCTCCAGTGTCTCTGTATTTTTGTAATATATTATCGAATATCAGTTATAACTTTTTAAACGAGTTTCGAGCATATATATTTTCTCCTCTTAAAGAATCTTCTGTCTAAAATAATATTCTTCCGTTTAATTACATCCGGTATATAATTGACGTGAAAATTTTGTTGTGCTCCTCTTTCAGGAATGATTGCACTATATGTATATATGTATATCGTCGTCGCGTATCGTAAGCGTCTGTAGAGTCGACTCGAAATGCCGAACCGAGTCGAGCCGAGGATTTCCGCCTGATAGTCGCTGAACCGGCAATGATTTACCGATGTCTCGGCAGATTAATAGGCAGCAGCCCCCTTTTAACGGCTCGCCGCGACTCGCCCGTAGCTCATCTCGCAAATGACGATTCCGTTATGTCTCGACTTTGCTCCACTTCGCGAACCATCATGAACAATAGGCGCGCTCCGGAAAGCGTCATTGATCACTTTTGTGTAGAACTTGGAAATTATTTCTCACGGGATACACATAAGTTTGTCGCAAAAAATGATCGTGAGAGTGATACGTTCGGCGGTTTTAGAATACCGCCAAGATTTGTAGTACTTTAAGTCTTATGTCTTATCACACCGACACTGATGCTTCTTTTAGATAACAGGGTGTCTGCTCCCTGGAAAAATATGAAAAATCTAGGATTCTCAAATATATTTTTTTGTACCTGAAAAAATCAGGGAATTCTCGTAGAATTTTATCGCAACCCAAGAAATTTGTTGAAAAAAATTTCTTTTTGATAATCTCTATTTATATATTCGATGTCTTAAAAAATATTGAATTTACAATACATATTTTTGATTGCAATTTTTAATAATAAAGATATTATACAAGTGAAAAAATATTTATTTTATAAAAGCTATTCAGGTTTTTTTTTTCAGTACATTTGCAAATCTAGCACTTGAAACTTAAGCGGCTTTGTGTTTTTCTTTTGTATGAGTGAAAAAAAAACATTAGAAAATTCTTTAAAATATTCTCTTCACCTGAAATTTTGAATAAAAATACCTGAAAACTCAGGTAATTTTTCTACAAGATTTGAGTAGACACTCTAGATATATATCAGAATTGGGCCTGTGATTGTAAAACTGTCATAAAAGTAATTCATATTTTTCAATTTGTCGAAAAGCTAAGACGATTCAGGGCGACGCGGGAAAACTCGAGAGAAACTCAATCTCGTCGTCCCGAGATTGTTGTGTTTAATGACGCGGCCCGGTCGTTATCGGATGAATAATATCGCATCGCAACATTGGTTGCCGCCGTTTCTCCCCGTTGCTCGACGCCTTTTAAACGAGGTGAAAAGAGTGCGTTTTAAAACCATCGCATTTTACGATCCGCACCGTCCATTTAATCGCGAGACGCGCGGAAATATTCGCCTTCGGATGAGATATTTTACGCGATGCATCATCGACGATTTGCATGGGAGCTCGTACGACGACGAGCATTTTCAACTGGCTCCGAAGATAGGTGTAATCACCGCGAGGATGATCATTTCCTCGCGTTTAGGGATGCGCGAGAGACGCGTGGGATAATGATGGTTTGCAATCCGGACCTTGCCACGATCGACAAATGCGGCCGGTTGTTGTTCCATTATCTTAAATCGGAGCAGTTGCCATTATCCAGGACGATTACCATTCGATTGCGCGAACAGAAAAGGACTCGACGGAGACAGTCCTGATTTTTATTTTCGCGGAGTGTTTCTGAAATTAATCATACAGTTTTCGACAATTTTTTTTTTTTTTTTTTTTTTTTATTTTTTTTTTTTTTTATTTTTTTTTTTTTTTATTTTTTTTTTTTTTTATTTTTTTTTTTTTTTATTTTTTTTTTTTTTTATTTTTTTTTTTTTTTATTTTTTTTTTTTTTTATTTTTTTTTTTTTTTATTTTTTTTTTTTTTTATTTTTTTTTTTTTTTATTTTTTTTTTTTTTTATTTTTTTTTTTTTTTATTTTTTTTTTTTTTTATTTTTTTTTTTTTTTATTTTTTTTTTTTTTTATTTTTTTTTTTTTTTATTTTTTTTTTTTTTTATTTTTTTTTTTTTTTTTTTTTTAATTTTATTTCGTTTTTATTATTTGATATTATCGAGCATTAAAATACGACCATATTATCAAATATTATATACATATGAGCCTGATGCATCGTATAAATTTCTGTTTGTAGTCATGCACGAGTTAGAAAACAAGTTAAATTTAAATTAAATTGAAATTGAAAAATAAAAATTTAAATTTTGTCTCAATCCATTAATAATCAACTTTTGAAACTTTGATAAAAATATAATTGCATTATACTATTTGATTAAAATTATGTTGTAATATCCGTTTAAAATCTATTGTTACACTTGTGGTCTTTAAGTTCGATATATTCTGAAATTATCAAATCGACGATATGTCGTGTAACTTTTAAGTTGATAAGCTTATAAAACGCGTCATGACTGCCATTATATTTGTAATAACAATCCTCTCGAGAAGATAAGACGTCGTTTCTCTGATACTTCCCAATTAAAAGTCAGTTCTCCCGGGATAAATTAGCGCGGCTGTATGTTAATAAGGTATCTTTACGAAAGCGTCGTAAAAGTTATGAGTTACGATTGGATGGAGAATACCGGATAGTATCCTACGCATGTATAGTGAGTATAATCAACGATTACAATGTCCGACGAAATGGCTTTTGTGTTCCTTTTACGTTCTTGTAAAAAAGGGGCTCTCTCTCGCTCTCTTGACGTACGTAATTACTCTTCAGCGTCGTTGCAATCTTTTTGAGAACTCTCCACTCATCTCGGTCGCTTTCGCTCGTTTAATCGACCGAGATTTTAGCAAATATATTTTCCGCGACGCTACTTTTAGGAAAATATAATCAGCGATGTAATTTTCAAAAAAAATACCTCGATAAAAATTATCTAAATATTTTAGGGGAATATCTTAAAATAATAATGATAATATTTTATACATTAAAGTACAAAGAGCCTTACACTTTACATAAAGCCTTCCATCGCTAATACCTTTACTGGCAAAGAACAGAACGGCTTCTCCAACAGTTTGCATTTCTAAAGTTAACTGGTTTTTCTTCTCGGTTCTCCGCTGGATTGTTCTAGTATAAGTCGTATTTCCTCGTGCAGGTTGTATTGACAATCGCCGACCGGTCCCTACTGTACTCGCGTACCCTCCCTCCTCCCCCCCCCGTGCTTCCCCGCGTCCGGAGAGGTTCTCTCGGATCTTCCATCTTCTCTCGTGCTTTCCTTCTAGCCTTCCTCTACCTCTGCCATCTCCCTTCTTCCTCTTTTCTGCCGGAGATCCCTTCCTCCTCCCCCTTACCCCTTGTCCTTTCCTCTTGCCGCTCTCTCGTGGCCTCGTAGGCTCTCGTTTTCTTCTGCGTACGTGTATCTCGAGTGTGTATACCGTCCTTAGCTTCCAGCTTCGTTAAGGGGGCTCGAGCCGTCGTCTTGGCGCTCTTCGTGAAAATCTAGAGCCGATTGCCTCTTGGGGGGATCGTTCGACGCGACTTTCTCGCCACGTCTTATCTACGTAAATACAATTAACGGGTCTACCTGCGCGACGATTCTAATCGGGGCGCATCCACGTCCGTAAGATTCTTAAATGACACGTGTTATTTGTGTTCCTACTTCCCTCCTGCATTTCCCGATTTCTACTCAAAGACTCTCTGTCATTTGCATCTCGCGAATCGGCATCTTTGTCGGATAAATTCGCTAATAAAGAGCGAGTCTACAACTTTATAAGTTTATTTTAAATGCGACTCTCCCTATACTTATGCGTACCTTCGCGCGTTACGATCACATTTTACGATTCGGCAGCCAATGCCGTTGCCGGCTCCCGTCTCAGGGATTATGCAAGCGAATACTCTAGTAGCCAAGTGCATCGTTAGGCATGTGCACCTAATATCAAATATTTCTCTTTCTCGCTTATAGCGCTCATTATAACTGTGCGCGTGCAGTCATACGGAATCGGCGATTAGCTCATTTCGTAACAAACGCACGCGGCGTTTATTGCACCCTATATCGCTCGGTCATGTCTTGTTCAGCGCGAACCTTTAGCGCGAGATACTTTATGGACGCTGATAATTCGCGCCCGGTCCACGCTTCCACGCGCGGATACCGAAGAGTGCGCGCCGTTTACATTCCCACCGTGATCACAAATGCATTTTATACGCCGGTTAATATCGTCGACCCGCGGATCGCGTGGGCTAGATAGACGGCGATGTACTCTATATAAGCACGGGCGTGTGTACGCGTGTATGTACGTGTGTATACCAGTTCCGCGGGGCAGGGACGTGTATAGCTACCGTGTATGGTACGAGTTAGTTTATTAATACAGGAAACCCTATCGTTTCTCTTGTCTCTTCCTCTCGTATATGGAAAAGATTCAAGAGTATGAAAGAGAATTTTTTAATTATCATCTCGAAATGCTGTGGAAAAATTCGGGAGGAAGACACATTTATATAAACTTTTTCTTCAAGAAATTATCCAAGGAATCACCCCCCGAAATTTTTCGCACATTAGGAGATTATTTAGGAACACCCTGTACATCAAACGTATTAATTATTCGATTAAATTAAAACGCTTTAAAGTAACGCTGTTGCTACAGACTGTTACTTTAAAGAGAGAGTTCAAGTTCACACTCGATCGTTATTTACAATACAGTTGTAACTTGACGTGATACTTGACGTTGACGAAAATAGACGAAAGTAAACGCATGTTATTAGTTGTGCTCATCGGGCTCGCACGTTTCAGCTACGTCACTGTTCCTGTGTGGGTAGCAGAGCCAGCATCGCCACGGGCTGACCTCGGAACGGAAAGACACCCGAGTCCAGGACGATTATGGTACATCGGTTCGACATTACACCTTGCGAGCGCCTGGACGCGGCACTCTACTCTGCGTTCTCACGTTGCACAAACTGTTGATACAAGTCGCGGAGTCGAATTACGATTCGACAAAGTTCATAACTTGGCCCGCGTCACACTGTTGCGCCTTTTAATCTTTGGAACACGCGTCCTATCTGGACGCCGAGAAGGATTAGACAAGAGTTCTCTCTTTCTTCGTCCAGATATCTTCGCGTACATTATTGAGTCTGATAACATCAAGCAATGGCTATAAATTATCCCCCCGTCCCGTCCTAAATCATCAAATGTTCCGTCAATGAGCGGATAGTAATTGATGCAATTTGCAGACGCAGACTCCTCTTATCATGCTTTAAATCTTGAAAGTAATATGCGACAGACACTGCAGCCTCGTATTGAACACACATGGTTTCTTTAATTAAATTTTGGAAACTTGTATGTAAACATTTTTTTTTTTTTCTATTCAAACATTTCGTCAGCGACGACTACAGAAGAATTATATTTTATTATACTTCGTAATATTAAGTTATATTTGTAATATTTTCAATTTTTATCTCGCAGTCTTCTGCATGTTAAAATGCGCGCGATATAAATATTATTTAGTCTTTTTTCTCCGAATTTTTGAGTCTTGCGGACGAAATAATCACAAATTGCGACCAGGTCGAGACGTTTAATTAAAAGGCGATTTTTTCCCTCGCCGTCGTGAATTGCAGCGTCCGTGATGCATCGATTTAACCTTGATTTCACCGTCGCACCGTGATCATCGTTTCTTTTTTGTCGCCGCTAAACCCGATTTACAGCTTACGCGTAAGCTAAAGCGCAGCGGTCTTTCGTAATGAAGTAATTAATACGCGAGCGCATGTTGTTGAGACACACGCTTTGCGAATACAAAATTGTAACATTTTTTTTCCGATGCTTGCAGGGTGAAAAAATGACGATACGCAGCAATGGTCTACTCGTGATACTGCGATCGCTGATGATAGCCGCCGCAACCGCCGCTTCAACGGTACCGGGGACCTGGATGTGAGTATCTCTTTCGCGGCGCGATTTTTTTTTCTTTCTCCAATCGGACGATCGCGCGCGTTAAAGAGATGTTAACCGGTCTCACCCGCGTATTTATAGTTAGACGGGGCTCGACTATTTTTTTCATTAGGCTCGCGCGACTCTTAAAATAAGCCGGCGTCGAAGGACAAGGGGTGCCCTACATATCGTCGATCAAAGGATAAACTAACGGTTGTGGGGTAGCTGTCGTTCTTACGGTGGAAGCTCCATTATCCGAACATGGTTTCACTGAACTTTCGATTATCCACGTTATTACACTGTAATCTCCAATATCAGCTCGAATAATTGAGATTTTGTTGCGTATGGAGATGTGATTAAAATAAGCGAATAAATATGAATTTTATTGCTAAATTAATTTATCGAATTATCAAACGAATGGTTTACTTTAAAAATAATTTTTACTTTTAATTGTTCTTCATTAAAGAGGGATGATCGTTAAGCTTGGCCTTGCGATTGCATTCGCCTTTATCAAAATTATACAAAAATGTTTCTTCGATTGTATACTTATCGATCCGCAATCACTTCGTGACGTTAATTGCGCGGTAAATTAAATTAATACGTTACAAAGAGATGTGAATCAAGAGCACGCGATTTTTCACGCGCTTCCTAATTTATAGGCCTTTGTGCTGGGCATGGGCACAACATCGTGGGAATCTTCGGTTCCCTCGAAAATCTCTCCGCGAACTTGTTCCCTACATCGTTTGTACCCCGCCTCGCTCGGAGTGTGTCTAATCTTTGAATTGCCATTCTCGCCCCCTGTGTTCTACCCCGCGTGAGCATGACCAATCACCGAATGGTCCCGGACGCCCGCGCTCCTTTGTCAGCCGGCCGGGTCGCTCCAGACTTTCTTCGCGTCAAAATTACCTCTGTATCCCCGCATCTCTCCCGAGAAAATCCTCGTCTATTCTTTTATCGGAATGCGCTTATATAAACCACACGTTATATTACAGCAACAAATAGTGTTCATCGGGCTTCGATATATTTATATCGGCGTAGCTCTTCTTATTGGTGCGTGTAATATTTATGTAATTCAATTAATCGTCTCGCATCCCTTGATTACTCGGCTTGGTCGTTTATACACGATCTTTTCCATTGCATTGTCATTTACGGCCGATTGTCTTGGGACACCCTATATATATGCATACACATCGCTGTGCGCGTGTAGCTGCAATCTCTTAGAAGACGCGGGACATTATTTTTCGGACCTGCGGCCCACGACGCGAGCGACGATGGTACCCCGCGCGAACCCCGTGCGTGGGCCGTACCCCGTCGAAATATTATCGCTCTTTCTCCCCCTCTTGCCCCCCGGGTTCGCGATTGTCCGCGCCATTGTTTTAGGGGAGTGTAAAGCCAATGATATATCGCCGCTGAAGCGTGTTCCAGAATATTAATGTCGTCTATTACACGCTCTCCCTAGACGCTCGCGCGGGCTTTTACGACTCTTCGCTCGATCGCGGTAATACTTGGGAACGGACGCTTACGATACCTCGATGGAACGAGCTTTTTCCGATACTGACGAGACTAATATTTTCTTTTCACCTCGAATTATATCTCAAATAATATTTTCAATGTAACTTTTACTTAGTTTAACGCGCTAGCACGTACAACTAAATGAATTTGATTATGCATCCTCTAGAAATTTCCAGATAATGCACGCTATTGATACATCTTAAGCGGGTGCGTCGCGTCGCCGACAACCCCGGCAAGTATTCACCTGAGTCACGCTCGGACAGGTCCTCCGAGCTGCACCAAGTCACCGTACAGGTTGTCGTGGCTTACCGCGTAAAATCGTGGTCGGCCGAATGCAATCGAGAAAGACTGTCGTTTGGTCCTGACGATAGAAGCTGCGGGATATAATAGAAGAATTTATTTCATCTCAAGTTGCGCCAAGCGTCAAACTTGGCTTATCCAGGAGGCTTTATCCAATTATACGTGAATATCAACGTAATGTTTAATTTTATACAAGGTGTCTTTTTATCGAAAACATTCTATAAATTTTCGTCGTTTCCAATATCATGAAACCATGTGAAAATTAATTAAATTTTATATATAAGATATACGCAGATATATAGCGAGTTGCATAGAATCGACCGGATGCGAGCGAATCGCGCTGATGATTTCGCGGAGGATTTTTATCAATGAATCTCTCGCAAGGATAAACACGGAAAACGATGCGAGCCGTGGAGACGCTATTGGAATCTACGCTCGCGACAGTCGCCCGTTTCGAATTACAGATTGGTGAGCCCTTCCCCGGCATCCCATCCCGCCGGCCTCGGCTTCTGTCTTTGACGGTACCGTTCCATCATCTCGCTCGGTTGACTCACAAATGCCGCCATTAAGCGAGGAAATCCAAGGGCTGCTCCGCGCCCACGAACGCGGGTCATCCTGCACCGAATTTGTATAATCGGCGTAACAAATCTCTAGGATTTAGGGATCCCACGTTGTATGTGGCGTCGACGAACCGTCGAAACGAAATATCCGTGCTCTTGCGACGTAATCGATAAAGAGTTTTGGAGCACCAAACTTTGTTTAAGCGATGATGTCAGCATTCTCTCTGAAAAAAGAAAAAAAGATGTAAATCCGTTTTTTTTTAATACGATATTATAAGTATAAAACTATTCTGACAATTCTCTATTTTATATAACTTGATAGAAACCTGGGTCTACGACACTTCCCGCAATTGGAAGCGGCGCAGTCGATGGAGGCGTTCGACGCGAGTGCCTCCGAGATTTGTACCGGCTTGAGAGGATTATCTCAGGGCCAGGGAAAGCTCTGCCAACTATCCGTGGATCACATGTCCAGTGTGACCAAGGGTGCGAAATACGGCATCGCGGAGTGTCAGCATCAGTTCAGAGACAGAAGATGGAATTGCTCCACCATCCACGACGAGACTGTGTTCGGTCCGATGCTCAGAATAGGTTTGATTCGATTATTCCTTCGGGAATTTTATAGTCAGCGTAGAAAATATTTATTTTTTGAATTAAATTTGTATATTAACATATTGCATATTTGTTTGTTTGCAGCGAGCAGGGAAACTGCGTTTGTTCACGCCATCACCGCCGCCGGGGTGGTTTACTCCATCAGTCGTTCTTGCCGAGATGGTCAACTGTCGTCTTGCGGCTGTTCCAGGAGTAGCAGGCCTAGAGATCTGAATCGCGATTGGATCTGGGGCGGATGTGGGGATAATCTTGAGTACGGCTACAAGTAAGTGCACGTATTCGATGAATAATAATTCACCGAATAGATATAAAAATCAAACATAACTAAATATAATATATAATTATTGTCATTATATTATTTATATAACTTTTCTTCAGCCATTGTTTTAATTCACCTTTAACCTTTTTTGCGGAGTACTTGTATAGTATTAAAAGTAAACGACGAATCTGTTGTCCACGTGTTTCAGATTCACGCAAGCATTTGTTGACGTGCGGGAGCGCGAACGTAGTTTCAAGAGAGGCAGCCGAGAGCAGGGCAGAAGCTTGATGAATCTACATAATAATGAGGCCGGTCGCAGGGTAAAGTTCGTTCTTTTCTTAGCCTGCACGTGTGAGAAATGTCTTTTAAATGTCGCATCGTTAAACGCGCGAAGGCGCTCTTATCGATTTTTCACAATTCAACACGAATTCGCTTAAATAAAGCCGCCGTGTCGCGAAACTAATAAATCGTTCATCCGCAGGCCGTCATTAAAAGGTCCAAGGTGACATGTAAATGTCACGGCGTTTCCGGAAGCTGCAGTCTGATTACTTGCTGGCAGCAACTCGCATCGTTTCGCGAAATCGGTAGGTGTCGATGCGATAACATCTCCTATCACGATCTACGGAGCAATGTCTTTTGTGATCATAAAAATATTTAAAAGACCGTCCAATATAATGTCATGCATTGTCGCGAACATTTCAAATAACAATATTATTTAGAACGTTTTTTTTTTTATATCTGTGTAAATAGCGTTATAATTTTTGATATTTTCAGGTGATTTTCTGCTGGACAAGTATGACGGTGCGACTGAAGTCAAAGTCAATCGACGGGGTCGCTTGTCGATGCGCGATCCGAGATTTTCCGTGCCTACTGCCAATGATCTGGTCTATCTGGATGACTCGCCAAACTATTGCCTTCCGAATGATACTTTAGGATCGCTAGGTAATGCTATCTTTTTCTTCCTCGTGGATGTTGTATCTTTTATCAAATTTCTTTGTTCAGTTGGAGTCGAGAAGAAATATTTTTAAAGATTATTTTCTGGATGATGCTCTTTTCATAATTATTTAAAATTATTTTATAACAGGCACGCAGGGCAGGCTATGTAACAGAACTTCCTCTGGCATGGATGGTTGTAATTTACTTTGCTGCGGCAGAGGATACAATACGCAAAAGTCGACCATCAGAGAGAGATGCGAGTGCAAATTTCACTGGTGTTGCTTCGTCGAATGCAAGACTTGCGTGAAAAATATCGATATCCACACTTGCAAGTAGAGCGCTACTATTTATTCTATTTTTTTTTATGACTCCTTTTTTGACTTATCTTCGCATTATCGAAGGTATATATACGTGTAATTAACGGTGTCATATTCTGATAACAGTGGCATTATTGTTTCACAGTCAATGAGAGAGAAAATTATTGTATGATATATTATACTTTCTTTAAAAGTACTTTCTCTCTACTACACACACGCGCGCGCGCCCACACACACACACACATACATACTTGATATATACATATATATATCTCCATCCATCGCAGAATAAAGATATTCCTTCTTTCGTGAATGTGTATGGATATCTATGCAATATTATTACTGCAAGTTTCCGAAAAATCAAAAAATCAAATTTTTATCAAAATATTAGTTTATTTATATTATTAATTTGTCTCATTGTTGTAATTGCGGCCTATAAAAAAATTTAAGCAAATGTCAAAGAACTTGACTTTTAATTGTGTGTTTATAAGAATTGAGTGCAAACGATTTACTATCAAATTGACAGCAATTTGTTTGAATGAAGATAAATGGAAGGTCGTATATAAATTTAAATTGCATTAAAATGCATTGATTATCACACACATCTAATTAAACAATTTTAGATATACACAATTTAACGATAGCGGATCGAAACGTGTATCTCATATTGCTTTATTCTGTTTCTTTTTAATGTAGATGAATATATATTAGCGATCCAATTATATGTCACGCAATACATGAATAAATTCTCTTCCAACTTCGTTTTTATCACTTTAGAAAGTAGTTATAAATTATTTAAAGTGTTTATTGCGTTTTTATTTATTTGTTCCGAGCAAGCAATTTAACTTAATGATCCGCGAAATAGTGCGCATAAATGAGTAATGTGTATTGCGGATTTTGATAGGTACTTAAAAATACTGTAACTAGAATCATGTCTTAATATAGAATATATCGTTATTACAAATATCTGTAGCGACAGAAAAAATATTCCAGACACAGTTGAAGAAAAAAAATCCAAAATTATTTTTCTAATTAACATATACAGAATGACATGGGAATAGCTCTGATGATTATATATGTATTATGTGTGTATTCATATAACATAATACTTAAGTTATGTATTATATACTATACACATATATGTATATCACCATAAACTAATATTTATCAAATTTACATTCAGTCTCTTGATAAATCTAATAAATTCTCAGAATTGTTTCTATATCAATCTGTATATGTACATGTATCTAACTTAAATTAAATTTTCTATTGTATAGTCATTATGATAAGTAAAATGTAATAACATTCCATTTATATTATAAATCTTATTATCATATGACGCAATGTGTACTTGCCTTGGATAATGATATGACACTTATAAGTCAAATAGCATTATATTTTTAGATTAGATGTTTATTTAATAGTGATATAATTATTTATTTCTATCTCTTATAATGAGATATCATAGTGTACAAAACTTGGCATTTTGCAGTGGTAAATACTACAATAATATACATACAGTTCACACCAAGTTTAATTTCATTTACCTCTCACAAGAAGCATCGTTAGAACCATATCATTTATATAGTGCACACTTTATTCCTTGTATTTATTTACATTATTGTGTAGAAAAAAGATGGTATGTGTATTATTCATGGATCTCCCATGGCTTTTCTGGTCGATATCTATCCCAAGGATTTGGATACTTATATACTGATGGTTCAGTCAGACGGATTCCATTATCCCTTAACTGTTTAATTAATAATTTAGATTTTTCTCCAGTTAACTCAGCATCAACTTTCATTTCGCAAATCCCAGCCTCCAAACAACGCTGAGCTAACACGCGTCCCACATTAATATAAGCCGAACCATCGATACCCCTAAGAACATTCATATTATGTCACTAATTATTTGATTGACCTAACTGTTTAAGAAGAATAATAATAAAACAAAATTTAAATCCAAGTAAATATCTGTACCGATATAACTGCTTCTTTAATGCCCATTCCATGCTAGAGGCTGTAATGACCGGTCCATTTTCAAAGTGGCGGACTTCTGCAGTAATGTAACGAGGTTTCTTAATCAGATACAGTCTATAAATCGAATAAAGAATTATAATTTTGAATTATAAATTGAAATAATCAGAAGATTATATATATATTTATGGTGTACGATGTGTGTGTGTATAAGTGGCGGACTTCTGCAGTAATGTAACGAGGTTTCTTAATCAGATACAGTCTATAAATCGAATAAAGAATTATAATTTTGAATTATAAATTGAAATAATCAGAAGATTATATATGTATTTATGGTGTACGATGTATGTGTGTATATATATATAGCAAGGGAGTTAAGAAGCATGTCTTACTTATGCCAATACGTTCGCCCGGGTATCTCGAGATGATACCCTTGAGGTTTCCTTGCTATCCTCAGTCGCTCTAAATTTCGCGGATTTCGGTTCTCAATCTTCGTACATAATTCGATCAATTCCGCATTACTGTGCATCTCTCTGCGTGATTCCACGCGGAGTAACACGCGTGCAATGCCGGCACGTACGTTTGCCGAGTACATTGTCGCTTCTTTTATAATTTTGCAATTATCGTTGCTGCATAAATGTCACATCACATGGACCTGATGGACCATGGCCACATGCCCATTCACATGCGGGCTAAATTTCTCGCGCAAGCGCAGTATCAATAAAGTATCTAGTACCAGAGAGAAACCTGGAGAAACCCTCTCTTAACAAAAAGATATGTTACACCGTGTTATATATATGTGAAATATTAAAAATGCAATGCTTCTAATAAAAAAAAAAAAAAAAAAAAAAAAAAAAAATAGATGGTAATAATACATAGTTTTAGATCTTTTGACCATTATTTAATATAACCATCTAAGAGGTCGCTACAAACGTTATGATATGCTTGCCATATATATGAGTTTAATGGTGGTAGAATGAGAGAAAGTAGATATTTTAATTGATAGAAGACGAGGAAATAATTCTCTGATTATTTGCAAAGTACTAGCGCAAATTCCAAATGAGTACCGTCGAGTATGGTTTCCCGACGATTGGCGGATTAATGCCGGTAAGCAAAGTAAACGAATCTACATATATATGATATGGAACTTTCTCCTATAAGAGATGGAGAGAAAATGTGCACAGTTTAATTCTGCAATCTCTTCAGCCTCTGTTTCTGAAAGAAATCTCATTCCTTCTAAACTTAATTATCTTTCCATTAGCAAATACAAGCTCTCATAGCACCACCAGTATCTGAAGATTCCAAGGCAGCTAAAACAAAGAAGGAAAAGGAAGAGAAGAAGCATCCGTACTTCAAGAGAAGAGGTCGCGGTCACAATCGTGATTTCTGCGATGCTTGTAGAGATGGCGGAGAGCTCATATGTTGCGACAAATGTCCAGCCTCCTATCATTTACAATGCCAGTAAGTGCGCTTATGATATGACTGTCATATATGACTTGTGTGGTACGACTATACTCAAACTGTTTCACAGTTGATTTAGTAACATTTATCATAAAATATTGTATTCTTTTATAAAAGAACACAGTTTTAAAACTTTCCTTTTAGCTATCCTGCAGTGGATCCTACAGATATTCCTAATGGAGAATGGTTGTGTTACGCATGCCGTTGTGCTTCTAAAAGAGAACTTTTGGATAGCAAAGGAAATGAAAAAAAGAAAAAATCTGCATTGGAAGTACTAGCATTGGCAGCTTCTCTAGTAAACCCAAGAGAATTTGAGTTACCCAAGGAGTTGCAATTGCCTATAATGTTCCCTGGAAGTAATAAAATGGATTATGTATCTGGCAGAAGAGGTAAACAGTTTAGTTCGTCGTACAATAATGGTAAGCGGATTAAGATTATGACATGTTATTTTGTCTTTTTCTGTAAGAAAAATATGTATACTTTGAAATATCAGTTGTTATAATTGTTTTAGATTAATCAATATATAAGAAATATCAATATATGATATTCTTTTCCAGTTGGAAAAAGTCATTGCTTGGATAGCAACTTAATGGTTCCACTGCCAGCCCGTCTATGTTTTGAATGTGGACGTAGTTGTAGGAAGGCTCCACTAATCGCATGTGACTATTGTCCATTATATTTCCATCAGGATTGTTTGGATCCCCCACTAACTGCTTTGCCTATTGGCAGATGGATGTGTCCCAATCATCCAAATCATTTCATAGATCAGAATCTGTTGACTTCTTGCAGAGTGACAGAACGCATAAAACTCTGGGACAAATATGCCAATCAACCAATAGATCAGCATGCAGTGAAACTAGACTTTTTGCGTAAAGCACGCACTGCCAATCCATTATTTCGCACAAAGGTGAGACTAGAAGGTCGTCCGAGAATAAAAGTTCCTTGCAGTGTAAAGTTCCATTATGAGAATCCGCCGCAATTAGATCCTGTACAGTTTTCTCAAGACAATCTTATATGGCCTGTAAAAAATACTGTAGACAGAGATGAGCAATGTAGAAATTCTGAAAAGGCAGATAATAGCAATGATAATTGTATAGAAAGTGAAAAAATGGAAGAAACTATCAAAGTGAAAGAAGAAAAAGAGGGACATGAAACAGCTTTGGATGAGGAATGCGATCGACAAGAAGTGTTAGATGCAAACGAATATACGAACATAGCAGACAAAATCGCGATAGATAGTTCCAAGGAATGTAATAATCTTGAATTTCATTCAAGATATTGTGGTTATAATATTAAAGAAGGCATCCAGTTATTAGAAAGACCAGTGTTGGAAGCATTAGCACGACAGAGATTAGAACAGATATTAAATCCAGATGGAGAGAGTTATGAAACAATAAATTGTCATAGAAGAGCAAGAGCCGTATTATTTTCTTTAAGCCCTAAGCCTAATCCACCAGCTTTCATAACTCATAAAACCTTTGTTATTGGCAATGGCCCCAATTGTGACTTAGTTTTATCCAATTATGGTAATTGTGGATTTACATCCTCCAAACATGCAATTATATTTTTCGACGAGGTAAGAACGAACATAATATATTTTTCTTTAAGAGCATTATTTCAGATCATATTTTTGAAGAAAAAAAATAGCATAAAAAATATGTTTTTTCTTTTCTTCTCATTAGTATTTTTTGTTACAGGCGACTAAGCATTTTGAGTTACTCAATTACAGCGAATATGGAACAATAGTGGACAACGTGCTGTATTCCTGTGATTATACTCGCGGTTTAGAAGAGCAAGTAAAAGAGGAAAAACCTAATAAAATAACAAATGTCACTAAGGAGGAAGAAACCTCTGAAATAATAAAGACAATTCTACACAAGAAGGAAACAACTTGCTTGCAAGAACATGCACACAAGAATGACAAGCTCTTGTGCAAATGTAATGCAAAATATGATACAAGAATTGCCGAGCATTTAGAGGAGGGATGGGAGGGAAGTGCAATTATCGCGCACGGCTCGACCATTACTTTTGGTTGCCTCATGTTTGTATTCAATACATTAAATTTATATGTAGACAGATAAAATATTTCCAAATTGTAAATATCTTCTATTGTACAAACAATTTTATATCAATACAAAGTAAATTATAAATATACACGAATAAAGAATTGTTTGTAGCACATTTTTCTTTTTAATAATCTGCTAAATATACGACATATATTCCAGATATATATAGAGAATTATGTACACAGAATTATATAAAAGTTTTTCTTATAAGATAATTTTTTAAGATTCATCCATTTCGTTATCAGGTTCATCAAAGTCTCTTACTTTTACATCTGTATCTTCACCATATTGTATAGTGTTGTCAATAATTAATTTAATATCCGCAATATTTTCTTCATCCTTAATATTTAATGGCAAGAAACGCACTAAACTATAATCTGTTATAATTCTACCAATACTTTCTGTAAGACTGCGATACCTATTGTTCCATGGATCTTCTTCCGCATCTGTCAATAAACTGTGTGGATCAGGCTCTATATAGTTGTCCAATCTTTTCTGCGCGCTCTTTGATAGCAAGTCCATTTTACTAAGAACATTAACATGTGGAATTTCTAAGTTTATCATTGCACTAAGAGCAGCCAGAGTACCAGATAGAAACTTTGGTGCATCAATCATGAATTGGACATCCATCAGAAATACTCCACATATATGAAAGTTAAGATTTTGCAGCATGGTTATCAGTTGTCGCATTACAGTCATATGAGTATACAATTCAATTTGTCCTGGACAGTCAAATATTATATAATCATCATCTACATCACCCAATTCCTCTGTCAGCCAGGTTGCATTTTCAACTAAATATCTATATAAAAAACAATTTTCTTATATAAAACTACAATTAAACAATTGATCCATCCAAGAGAGATGTAACTTACTCCATGCAGAATACAAGCCCACCGTTAGGTCCAAAGTTAAATTCAGCCTCCATGGCATCATCCAACTGAATTAATTCTCTTATATCTGCCAAGGGTTTGTAATCAAAATATTCTGCTGCAGGATCTAAATTTACAACATCTATTGTTTTCCTCGAATCAATGGCATGTTGTTGCATAATTGAACAGTAAGTAGACTGTTAAAAATTAAATTAAGATATTAACAGTTATTCCGTTAAACATATATATATATATTACTATTCAATTAAAACTTGGTAAGGGATGGATATATTACCTTGCCGGAACCGGCCGGTCCCATTACTAATTGAGCGTATCTCATTTTAATAAGAAATGTTATATGTATGTGCAAATAAACGAAAAAAATCCAATTTCGTATACCTGAGAAATACGTGTTCGCGGAAATTGTTTAGTTTATAAAATGCAGAAATAAAGATTAAAGAAAATTATTGTCTTTTTCTCTTTCACATGAAAAATACAACTGCGTTATTTGTAAACAAAATCCCACGCGCTAATATCGCCACGACGATCATGACTACGACGCAAAAATATCTACCAACCTAAAAGCCGTATTATACTACAGATTACGGGCTTGGTTTCTGATTGACCAATCAGAGCAAAGCAGCTTGCCGGCTGATTGGTTAATCCGCAACCGTCAACTGTAACCCCAATCGCAACCGACCCCCAAATCCGTAACATCACTAAAAACAGTATACTCTCCTACTCCTACAGCCTTGTTACTGCCATTGTAGACGGGCCTTAATACGGCCTTAATGCGATCTTAATTTGCCGGCAGCAGCGAACGTTTTACTTCTACTTCAATAATATGAAGTGGGGAGAAATTTAGCGACTCTAATCAACAGAGCCGCGTTTGAAAATATCACACGTATGCTGGTCGTTGAGGTAACAGGTTGAAAGTGAATATCGTGAGATTACAGTACCTTATTAATTTGCGATCGTTATTTACGATTTTATATCTTCGGAATTAGGTAAGCTCCTTTATATATCATAATGTGAGTGTTTTTATTTAAAGCGGTGTCTACAATGAGAATTTAAGCCTTAAGCCGTAAGAAATTTAACCAATCATATTTGATTATTCTTCTCACATTCAACTGTGATTGATCAATTTCTTACGGCTTAAGGCTTGCTACACCTATTGTAGACACCGCTTGAAAATTTGAACGTCGAAGCAAGTGTTTATTTTATTATAATATGCTTGTTATGGAAATAATATTTTGGCGAAGGTTTTTATAATTGAGAAGAGAAAAAGAAGAGAGGACAAGACCGTCATATACAAATGTTAATAATGTTACGTATAATTTCCCATTCACACTCATATATACATCATACATTAAAAATGCAATCGAATTAAAAGAATAACACGAATAATGATAAAGTTTGCGAACGATTCTAATAGGGAACAGGCAACGTGTACTTTTATCATTACAGTTCACATTTGAAAAGTAACGTCACATTCGACCTTGTATACGTATATGTATATAATTTTCAATATATATTTCGATTGTTCTTCAATAGGTTGAAGATTTATAAGACTTTTATTGAAAAAATAAAAATTTTAATATCCAAATGAAAAATGCTTGTCTCGATGAAAGCTGCTCTTTTCAGTATTTTTTCAAATCTAACATTCGAATAGTTCTTCATTTTTCCTTCGTGATCGTATGAATAGAAAAAATTAAAAAACGCGTACATATATACACGATATATTAAACCCGTTTCAAAATTGCATATAAAAACTCGAATTTTGAACAAGAATGTTAAAAAAAAAAATAGAAAATCTTAAAGAACTTTGTTTTACAAGATTTAAATATAGACATTCTGAATAAACGGTGAAATAACGATACTATGAAAAAAAAATATAGACCATGAGATATATTTATTCAACGAGCGAAGCTTGTTTGTAGCCGGATATCGCGCATATGAAAGAGAAAACTTCATTTCCGTTTTCGGTCGCGCGCAATTTCGATATATTATACATTATACGAAAGAGAAATGCAGTTTTTCTTATGCGCACTCCTTTAGAGAGTTGCGACAATTTTTTTAATGGTATTCTTATTTAATTTTTAGAAAAAGAGATTGTGGGACAAACTTATACAAAATGGAAGGAGACAATAACAACCCTTTGGATATCAGTAGTTTGTCGGAGCTCGGTCATGTCAATGAACGTATCATTGAAGGTAATTATACTTTCTATCCACCGATTAGATTTATACACATCTTCTATGATCTGCACTTTTTTTGGAAATTGTTATCCTGTATTTGAAATTGCATATAGTTGAGTAGGATATTTTTTTTATGTTTTCATCAAGAATATATATATATATATAGGAAAAAAATTAGAAGAAAATATTATACTATATATAGGAAGAAAAAATAAAAAGATAAATGACAGCGGTTATAGCGTAACAGTGAGATCTCATTATTATTCTATAATCGCTATTATTTATCTTTCTAATTTTTTTCCTACCTATCTTTTTCAGCACCACAAGAGGAACCAAATGTATTAGTATGTGGACGCTGTGATACCGTTTTTCAATTGATCAAGGAGTTTCAAGAACATCGTGCAGAAGAGGTAGCACGTAATGTAGAAGAGGTGGAACAATTAGATATATTAATATGCGGACGCTGTGGTCTTGTTTTTAATTTTACCGAGGAGTTTCAAGAACATTGTGCAAAAGAGGTAGCTTGCTCCATATTTTCGTAAAAATAACGACGTTTTATTTTCATGTTTAGAATTTTCTTAACTGTACCAAAATTTTTTGTAAAATTAATATAAAACCTTTGTAGATGAGACGAATAGGGCCTCTGAAATTCTTATTATGGAAACATTCCCATAAACACATTCTTCCACATGATATTTGGAACAAAGAGGCTGAAGATTGGAGACTCTACAGTAGATGGTGCAAATGGTCTGAAATAAATACAAATGTAACAGATGCATTGATTACAGTGGAAGAGACATAGGTAATATAACGTACTCATTCTCTCTATTCCAAGCTATAAGATTCAGAGAGAAATCTTTAATTCGTGCGGAAAAAAATATGGAATTCGTTTGGTTCAGTAGTCAAAATATGTAAAACTGAATGGGAGGTAGATAATCTTAAGATCGAGTCCCGTTGAGCACCGTTATTTTCTGCACTTTGGCTACTGATTATGAGTGAAACGAACCCCATACTTTTCTCCACTCATATTAAAGATGTCTCTCTGAATGTTACAAAGCAAATACTAGTTGTTTCCGACAATATTTATCCATTGTCTGTCCTCTTTATAATTATTTGATTATTCACAGGGGAAACTAGGAGAGTAGTACTGCTCTTATCAGATGGAAATTTTATGATGACTGACGCGAACGAATTTTGAACGAAATATTATTATAAATAAATAATATATAAGTAATAAATAAGTAATGATAAAGATAAAATAAAGATGTAAATATAAAATCGAAGAGAGAAGAATATCGACGTTGAATATAAAAAATTTTTGATCTGGAAAGATATCATGTCTTTTAAAGTCTCCTAGCGATTCCTTTTTCTCAAACTCTTCCTATATCATAATTTATCGCGAGATAAATAAATAAATTCCCCTCTCTTGCCGATATCGGCAGCTAATGCTCTGTCTATGTATTTTATATCTATGGGAATAATACAAGCAAAAAGGTAAAATTTCAAAAAAATAACTGGAGAAAATATACACACTAATAAAATTTCGAGGTTTATATCATGAAAATTTAATTTACTATGCAAACATTTATAACATTTTATCATTCTAAAATGATATTATTAGTGATTTCATTAATAAATTTATTTATTGGTATATGGTAGATTTAACTATACTATTGATATCCAATTTCGTACTATTAAATATTATTAAATATCAATCATCAATATACGTAAATAAAACAAATGTCATAATATTATAATATGCATAGAGGAACAAATTTTTTTATATTTATTGAATGTTTTCAATATTGTCATTATCATTTGTTATCATTGTTTCTCGTTCCATCACCATCTTCTCTAAACTGTAGGGCAAGTTTACTCCGATTAATCCAGATAGCATACTCTTCTTAGGTATACCAGCATCTTTTCTCTTCTTTTGCTGTACTTTATTCGATTTCCTCTTTTTCTTTTCCTTCTTGGGTTCATGACGACGTTGAATATGTTCTATCAACTTCTTTTTTGTCGTAAGACCTACAGAACATGTGTCACAATAAAATTTTTCGCCAAGATGCTTAATTCTTACATGTTGCTCCAAATTGAACTTGAATAAATAAGTCTTATGACAATTGTCATATGGGCATGACATAACTAATCTATTTTCAGAATGTATTTTGGAGTGTACTTTTAATCTAGATTTACTAAGAAAGATCCTGTCACAATTGTTGCATTTATAATCTGAAATAAAAATCAAAATATATAGATTTTTGTTAAAATCCATTGTTTTACTAAATTATATCTACATTTAATTCATATCTCTGTGTAATATTATTTTTCGTACTTGTTACATGTTTAGCTCTTCTATGTGCACATAGAAGTAGCCATTTATCAAACACCTCCGAGCATTCAGATACTGGACAGGGATAACGTTTGGGACCCTTTTCATGTATCTTTCCATGTCGTTTAAATTTATTGACATTTGTGAAACTTTTGGCACATTTATCGCACTTATAAGTCATAGGTCCAAAATGTATAGTTTGATGTTCAGCTAATTGATGCTTCTTACTAAAACTTTCGCCACATTCCTTGCAGGAAATTTTTTTATCTTTGCCATGCATCTTCTTGTAATGACGTTTCAAATTTTGAAGATTACTAATTGACATTGGACACTGTGGACATCTAATTTAATAGAACAACATGTTAAGAGCATTTATAGGAATAAAATATAGATGTAATTTATAAGCATAAATATAAATTAAATCATAATACATATTGATATATATATATATACTTACTGATATACTTTCTTCACGTCATTATGCGTTTCCAAGTGTCTTTTTAAATGGGTAGAATTGGTATACGACTTTGTACACTCTGGATGATCACATTTATAAGGTCTCTATTAAATAAAATATAATTAGTCATAAAACATTACTATTGTGTATTTAATTATTTCGATTTAACATTTATATAATCATTACCTCTCCAGTATGGGTTCTTATGTGTCTTTGCAATCTAGAAGGTCGTAAGAATACAGCATGACATTCAGCGTAAGTACACTTGTACTTCTTCTTGTCCTGTTTGTTTTCAATGTGAATATCATATTTATTCTGAAGGTCAGATGCAACACTATCACTATCCTGATCTCCTGTATGACCCATTTTAATGTTTTGTATTTCCCTTAAATAGTATTCTTTACACTGAAACAGTTTAGATATGACATTATCTATAACATTATCACATGTGCAGACATATAAGTTGTCAAAAAATTTTTATAAATTCCAAAAATTATCTAAAATTTTTCAAATTGTAGAAATAGTTTTAATAACCAGATACAATCAATCTGTCAACTTTATTACATTTTGCATAAAATGAAAATAATTTTAAGCATACTTATTTAAATATTCCATGTGTATGTGTATAAGGTTATCTTTGACAATTATGTAGAAGAGGTATTTCCTCACATAATCTCGACAAAGTTTAATCTACATATATTTTCTTAATATACAAAACAAGAGAATATAATAATAAAAAATATTCTTATTATATTTCTAATTATTTACCTAATTAATAAAACCTATTGATAAAAAAGAAGAATAAAAATGATACAAGGTTAGACGAACTATCGAAATACCACGACCACGTGGTATTCTCACTATTGAATCAGTTTGCGCATGCGCACTTTACATAATTAAACGCTATAAGCGCGTACGCCATTTATTGTGTTGTGCGTGTGTATGTGTATGTGTATGTGTATTTGTAATCATTAGCAGGATATATAAACAGTACAACAAATCAAATGGTATCATTAAATTGTACAGATCAACGATAGTTAATCGCAATTAGATGATATCAAAGTTAATGTCAAAGTTTTAGAAAAAGTTAAATCATAAGTTTCGCAATTTTATAAAAAATAATTTATTTGTCCAAGTTGTGTTATTTATATTAATAGTATATTTCCTCAAAAGATGTGACACGCGATTCTCGACGTACATGTAGTTTCTATTAAAGTATTGGTAATTATATCCTCACATGAGTTTTATATCTCGATAGCTGAGATTTGAGGATTATTTTGTGTACGTTATGGTGGAGAGAAGAGTGGATGTCGCGCGCAACAAGAGAGAAAGAGAGAGAGAGAGAGAGAGAGAGAGCCAGCTATTTTACCCCACCATATCTCGAGAATATTGAGAATCACGTGATCAACCAGGAGAACCCGCGTTGTCCGCCGAAAATCTAAATCCGTCCCAGCCGGGGAAGAAGAGAAGAGACACCCGTCTCTCGGCCCGTGTAACGCGAAAGCCGCGCCGAGTATAGTCCATAATCGCTCGTGATTCGGGCTAGATCGCGATCCCAAAAGAAGCCAAGCGCGAGTGCGAGATCCGCGCCCAAAAAATTTCCTTCGCGACCCACACTCGCGGGGGAGATCACCCGCGTCTTTCTTTTCGGCTCCCCGGGAAGGCAGCGGCGACGATTCGTCGCGAAGTCGCTCTTGACGAATATGATCCGCGTGGACGAGTCGGATCCAGTGGGAGGTAAGAGAATGAGGAAACGAGACGAAATTTCCGTCGCAAAAAGATTTCGAGGACTCGGTTTCGCTCGACAGACATACGGGAGAAGCGCGTCTTGTTTGTATGGAGAACAGGAAG
>NW_021849866.1:462537-472856 GCF_003651465.1 Formica exsecta | reverse complement strand
GAAGAGCGTGCGCTCTAGTTACTCTAGTAGAATGGCGCGAATCTCTCATTCAATTTCATTAACATATATGTACGCGCGTTCCGTTCATTAATCACAGCGTTGATGATCGTGTCGCTGTCATGGTTTATGGATCGCTGCCGGATCCAAATCGATACATTTAACACTCAATTCTAGTAATACAGAGAAATTAATGCACACGCGAATCACCGCACCTTTGCCTCGGATAAACATAGAGGCTATTTTCGCGTGTTTTTAACGCCGAAGTTTCGGATTCTTCGAAATTATCTTTAATTTCAACGAAGAATCAAAGGAGAAAAGACACAGCACAAGCGATACTTAAAAATAAATAGATAAAGGAATTAAAAGAAATAAGGATACTAATTCGTATAACTTTTTATTCAAGTTATACGAAATGAATCGGATATTTCTAAAATTCGCACGATTCGTCTTTTTGCATTCTGCCCTTATTCTTATTGTACGATTGTTTTCAGAGATCGAGCCCAGCTTCCCCTATCGAGATGTGACGATACGTCGAGGAGTCGAGTTCAAGGACGATTATGACATCCAGGCGGAGCTCGGGCGGTGAGTGATTAAATTCGTCGATCAACGGATGCATATAAACATCGAAGCGTCGTGCCAACGACGTGTCGATCACGCGCGATCAGCTCAAATTAATCTCTTGATGTAGTTGTCTCGATGGTCCATCCTTGAGATTCTTGCCTCCAGAATTTTCTGGAAGTCGACAAATGGCGATTAGATTGACATAGTTATATAATTATTCTAATTTTTAATAAGATTTTCATGTGTCTAGTACTTTCTCGATATATGATTATATGTATCTCTTTGATCTGGAAGAAAATCGTAGAAAGATAATATAATATTCAGGATATAAATTCACTTTGGATCAAAATATTTATTGATGATCAACCTCAGATCAAATGGTGATTCAAATAAAATATTTGACATCTTATATAATCGCAAAGCGCTCTCTTGTTCCATGTTCGAATTTAATAACACATTTGACGATAAATGAAAATATTTAAATCATTGACTGTTTTCCATATAGTAGTAACAGAGTACAGCAACACGAAAGTCGCGTCGTTGTCATGTAGTACGCTCTCATATACAAGAGGTATACGTTTGCGGTATTCAGTGCAAATTGATAAGGAATGCACGCGTGGTTGCTAAACACGTGTGGTTTTAGTCTCGTATCAGCGATCAAGGACCTACGATGTACCTATAAATAATTCGTTTCTCTCCGCTCGCACACCCGAGTGGTGGTATACGTATGTCAAACCGGACGGACGTTGTTCGTCTGTCGCTCTTGACACCGGTGAACTCGCCGGCGTTGGAATGTTATTTGACAATGAAACGGTTGTCGACATGCGCTCCCGTAGATACAGATGTATAAAAATAACACAAGCTCTGTAGAGTTATATTATAAAATAAATTAAGGAAAATTAATTCTCCCGTGAAATCGTGAAACATGCTTGATTCTTGAAATCGGAGATGAATCGATAAATTTCCTTCTTCTATAGAATTGCTTTCCGTTCCTTTCCATTTTCCAAGATAGTCACGTTTAGCAATGGAATTAAACGAACTTGCGAAATAATAAAAATTTAATATAGTAATAATGAGAGTTGAGGAACGAATGTCCGGTAAAAGATTCAAGTACACCTTGAAAAAAAGTAGGTCTTAATCGGTAACTGTTCTATTTTTTTAAGCTTCAAGGCCTAATACAATTAATTAATATTTTCTAAATATATTAATAATTAATATATAATATAATAAGAGAATTAAAAAATTAATAGTGCGCGATAAATACATTCGACATTCGTTGAATTAGATATATACGTACGCTAACTCAACGATTCATACGCTGATTTGGCTTCGTGACAAGTATGTTGTATTCCGCCACGCTGTTAGCCAGGGACGCTGGTATACAAGCGGCTTTGGCAGGTGTTTATCATTTTTTACGAGCAACTTCCTCTTACTCAAGGATTTTGCGTTCTAAAAATTCTAGCGCGAATCTTATGTCGAGATTCACGCTCTACATAAGGATAACAAATTCAAGAATACATGTAATATTTACAAAAAGTATATAAATAAAAAATCTTCAGCCGCTTTCAATTGATCTTCTTGCTCCGTTCACATTTTAGGGGAAAATTCGGCATTGTCTATCGATGCAAGGAAAAATTGAGCGGCTTGATGCTCGCTGCGAAGGTGGTGAACATCATGAAGAAGGAGGACAGACGGACGGTGCAAAGAGAAGTCGAAACTATGCGGCGCCTACAGCATCCACGATTGATTCAACTGTACGACGCCATTGATACGGGGAAACAGATATATGTTGTTTTAGAATTGTACGTTTCTTGCGTGTAAGGATTAGGAAGAGAGACGCGTGACTTCTGCATAATTACTTAAAGTTTCTATTATCTAAGGATCGACGGCGGCGAGCTCTTTGAAAGAGTGATAGACGATGATTTCGTACTCACGGAATGCAGCTGCGCCGTTTTTATGCGTCAAATATGCGAGGGAATTGAATTTATGCATAGTCAGAAAATCTTGCATCTTGATTTAAAAGTAAGTCATTAGATTGTATGATGATTGCGATACACAACCGAATCATTCTTAAAATGAAAATATTCAAAGTAAAAATATTTTTGTTTGTATTTTTTTTGTATATGTAATTATTTATGATATATCTATTATTAATTCAAATTTATCAAAGAATCTTTCTTTCTCTTCTTTACAATTAAGCATTATTTAAAATTTATACTTTGTTATATATAGCCTGAGAATATCCTGTGCCTGACGAAGGAAGGTAATAGAATTAAAATCATAGATTTCGGTTTAGCGAGGGAATACGATCCGAATAAGAAATTGCAAGTGTTATTCGGTACACCTGAGTTCGTTGCTCCGGAAGTCGTAAATTTCGATCAGATTGGATTCGGCACCGACATATGGAGTATAGGTGTTATTTGTTACGTCTTGTAAGTATGGGTGATGTGCAAATTTTAATTATACAAACATTGCTCCTCGTTAATGCTCCTCGCGATGAACACGGAATATTGTATACATTATAGGTTGTCCGGTTTATCACCGTTTATGGGCGATACGGATATAGAAACAATGGCCAACGTCACTATCGCGAAATATGACTTTGATCATGAAGCCTTTGCCGAGATTTCCGAGGACGCGAAAGATTTCATTAGGTGTCTTCTGGTGAAAGACAAGGAGTAAGTATGTTTTCTCGATGCATATAAAATTAATATTATTCTTTTGTATATCCTTTTTAATTCTTTTTCTCCTACCTCCATGTCTCTTTTCCCTTTCTCCTATTTCCATCTCATGTACCTGTTGCTATTGTCGTGAAAACATTCCTCATGCTATGCTTTTAATCGTCCTTTCTTATTTTGTGAGGGTGTGTGTATGGTTCACAGACAATCTGCGTTTATGGCTAATCCTAGCTTTCATTATTATCTTATTTCAAATTACTTTTTAATCAATACATATATTATTCGTCGCTAAAGAAAAAATAGAAGAGTGATTCTATTTTACGTATGAAATACGATCGCATTCCTGATAACTCATAGCTGAAAGTATGTTGCTCTGGTACTATATAGCAGCTATTATTTCACTGCCATTGCAGTCGACAACGACTTTATTGCCTCGAGAACGTTCAAATGTCAAACGGCGAAATAACATCGATATATAACGTTCCTCTCGTCGGTTAGCTAATTTCTCGAGAATTTTGCACTTGGACACATACATATATAGACGCATACACGTACATCATATACGAACCTGCACCTTCATTGGACATTTTTTGCACCGCATTCCTTGTTTTAATTGTTCGCTCTTGGACCGCAGAACACATGTGTCTCTACGCGACAAGGGAAACATACTATCGAGCCTAGAGCACGAGACCCTCCTCACGACGAGCCTTTCGAATCTTTCAGAAAGCGAATGACGGCGGCACAATGTCGGGAGCATCGCTGGCTGGCCAGAAAAATGAATAAAACCAGGAGCGAGAAGGAAGTCGCGGAATTGACGGCGGCTAAACGGATGGCCTTTATTGAAAGTCCTATTGTAGGTATCATCCGTGACGAGAACGGCAGAGAGGAGCTAGACGTGACCAAGGACAATCTCAGATTGTTCGTCGAGCGCTGGCGAGAACATCCGGATAGCCCGTACACGATCGATTCTTATCACTCGGCGTTACCGAAAAATCCGCAATCTTGTGATCACGATGAATCAGTGTCCCTGCGAGGTCACAGTCCCTCTCCCTGCGACAGTCTTCGCAGCAGTAGCACGCAATCGGAAAAGGTGGTGGACTCCATCAGAGATAATTATTCCACTCGTCTGTTGTCCGTACCGAGTATCAGCTTGTCTTTGGAAAGAAGAGCTTCCGAAGGTACAGCGGCGCGAAACCGTCGCGATCCTGCCAGCCAAATCGCCCTGGCCGAGGAAATAATAAAACTTTCCGAACACTTGCGTTCGATCGCCATGGGTTCGCGCGGGAACGAGGATGATAACGGACACGTAATGGAAGTACAGCGTTCCATCAAGAGGCCCCATGTCGGAAATAATCGTGATACGTACTCGAAGAGCAATGTAACGGTAACCATGTCTAGCAACGATAAAGAGACCAACGAGATCACGGAGAAATTATCCAGCATCGCTCGACAACGAAAGCTCAACGGGACGACCTTTCACAGTAGCCGTAGCTTCGATAGACACGACATCGACACAAATCCTGAAAATATCTTTGTAGCTCTGAGGAGAACGAGTATCAGCGATAGTGAGATGTCTGAGAGACGCAAGCAAGATCGAAAGTATTCTTTCGAGCGAATGACTACCAAAGCGGTCGAGGAAAAGTTCAATGGGAAAACGATTGACAGGAAAATGTCCTTCCAAACATCTTCCGTCAATAAGGATGATAAGGAAATGGACTTGACACCTCCATGGCGACGATCACGTGTTAAGAAATCTTTCGGCGAGACTAGTAGGGATGTGCCAAGGATATCGAATTTGCGGGACTTGCATAAGAATCTCAACCTCGACGAGCCTGGGAGCGCCAAAGACCTGCTGTTACATCTGTTGGGCGAATGGGAGGATGTCACCGCGATATCCTGCGGTAGTGGCGGCGCCGGCAGGAAATCTGTGAGCCTGGATTGGTGCACGGCCGACACGATCGCTAGGAAGACAATGAATTCGTTGGCCGAGTACTTTCAGTCGAAACAGCAGAAAACCAAGTCTTCCGATGTCGCGTCGTCTACGTCGTCGTCGATATATCGTTGAGCGTTGTACCTGTTATGAGTTTCGCGTTATAGATATTGCACAATTTTCTTTTCTCTTTGATCGTAAACATTGTTTCGGAGCTGCTGAAATAATTTGATACTCGAGATGAAATATATATAATATATGTATATGATACCTGGGACAGCAATAATATAACTGAAAGTGAAGTAAATCTTAAAGAATTGCAAAATTCGATAAGGAATAATTTTCTGAAATTCGGAATTACTTTACAATTGATAAATTTTTTTTTGTATGTTCTTCTACTTCTATTTATCTTATATTTAAACAACAATTGCAGAGATTTACATAAGTAAATTTTATATTGCAATTAGATAAAGATATCGAGAAATTTTATAAATAATTTATAAAGTTTAAATTTAAAAACAATTTATAAATATTTAAAAAAATTAGATGTTTAATTTTATACAAAAATCTCTTCTTTTTAACTCATTGTGAGATTCATTTATCTTTTACAAATACCAAATAATAAGTTTGGCAAACAAGTATATTTTGGTAATTTTTGTTTAAATAAATAAGTTTTTAAGACTCTTTGTGTGAGTACGTTTGTATATATGTGTATGTAGGTGCGTGCATGTGTCTCACTGACATATTGAATTGAATTATGTCTGACGCAAAGAATCAAACACGAGGTGAAATATGAGAAAATTAACTTATTTTAATGTATTTCGTAAGAACAAAATTTGCATAGTCTTTTGCTTCTGATGTCATAATTCAATACGGCTGCAATGAGTAAACGGGAGCTTTAGAAGAAACACAAAGAGAGAGATAAATGTTTTTTAAAGAAAAATATATATAATGATGTGTGTGTGCGAATAATATAAAGCAGGGAAACTTTTGAACACACGCCCTGCTTAATCCTAAGTTTATCTATCATAATTTAAATCTATTGGGTTCGCATTTATTTCTCGTAAATTTGTTTACGCGATCGATAAATGAGATAAATTCTTGTAATTTTGTGATATTTTATGTGTTATGAAACTTTAATATGCGTATAAAACATTATGAAAAACATGGATAAGATTATCTTTTTTATTAAATGTTCGAGTACGCTTTTAGAAACAAATACGACCTTAATGGATTCATGTGTCAAACGGAGAGTTAAATATGACTAATAGAGATAAATCTTGATATATGAATGTGCTATTGAATTGGAAAGCTTATATAAATCGTTAATAAAATCTATACGATTATAATTTGTAGCTGGAATCTCTAAAAAAAATTTGGGTTTCTATTATGCACCATCCACACACCCTCACAAAACGATATTTTTGTATGTATCGTTATAAATAATTTATACTTTTCATCGAAATGCTTACAAAATGATTCAATTTTTTGTCAAACTAATATTCTATCGTAATGCTTCTAACAATACAAAAATAGTGCAGAAGCTTCTCTTACTGATTCTAAATTCTAACATTCTTCTGTAAAAATTTTGAAGCATTCAATTACGAGTTTCTTATTAATACATTATTATTATTATTAATAGCACTATTTGAATATTTGCATATATACTGTAATAATATTAATTACGAAAATTATATATATATAATTAAAAAAGTTTAGATTTTTTACTAACAATAAGTATGACGCACTGAATTCGAGTAAGACTTAAAAAGGATTGAGAATTGAAGTATACATATATATTTCTTGTGTCAATCTGTTGTGTTTATATATACTTTATATTTAATATAAATCATGATACACATCAAATACATCATAGAAAGATTATTGATTTTCGTTAGTTCATGATTTGTCTGCAATTCTCAACGTAATGAATATAAATCGAGAAATTGATTATAGTTTTTTTATACCATAGGAAAAGACCATCCGCGGGAAAACTTATAGAGCATCGTTGGCTGGAAGTTGCTCTGGAGAATCCGATTCAGAAACATCGGTTGAAGCGCTATGTCATTAAGAAGCGCTGGGTTAAGGCTGTTAATACTATTTTGGCATTAAAACGGATGGGCGCGCGTCTAGATTTAGATTTAATTTAATATCGGCAACATTCAATCATCAAGACATTTGACAAAAAACGTCTGTATAGTATATCTATACTTTGTATTTCGTGTTTTTTTTTTTCAATGTATGTTATCTTGGAGTTTAAATGAAGAATCAATAACGGGGATAAAAAAGAAAATGAGCGACATACTTATTCCACAAAAACAATGATAGATATGTGTGTATATGTTGTGCGTGTGTGTGCATATCTCTCCTTCGTTATTAATCAAAATTGTACTCATGTTTTTGACTTATTACTTATTATTTGAGTTATTACTTATTATTTGATTTATGCGTTTTCGTTTATCACCTCTAAGAGAGGTATTTCTGGATGGAGTTGCTCTACCAGTTGGAGACATGTTCATCGATTGCATAGGCGTGTCAATCTGAGGCGTACTCAATCTGAGAATTAAAGTAACAATGAATTAACTTCTAATATTTGCATTGAAATAATATGTGGCATTGATCGATAGCATATTCCGAATTCGATTTCATTCATCCTATATATCTTTTAAAACACTAACAGTGAAAGATTGAGAGATTAATGAAAATTGAATACTTAAGATTAAAAAAACGAAATTGTAAGATAAATTCAAGAAATAAGATTACAAAGAAGAATTACAAGACATATCTTACAGTAAACATAAATGTAAAAAAAGAGAAATAGAAGAAAAGAATTTGAAATAAAATTAATATTGTGTCCAACAAAAGACGGAAATCTAATAAAAAATAAGGAAAGAAAGAACTTTTTTGCCATTTGAATTCAAGAAGATTACGATATAAATGCTCACCTAGCATTTTCAAACTCGCGATAGACTTTCGTCTATCGTATCTTGTAATAGTTGTATATGTACTTTTGTTTTTGCCTGAAATTCAATTAATTCTTCCACGCAATACTTATATTTTTGTAAGTGTTGCGCCGTATTCTCGATTCTGTTCTCATATTGCAGTTTGATCTCCTCTTGAATCGCATGCATTTGCGTCTCATTTTGATCGCGTAATTCTTGAAGCATCAGAGTCTTCTCCTGTTGTTTTTGAGCGTCGTCGAGCAATGCTTTCAATCGATCAATTTCCTTCTCCAAATCTTGATTTTTCTCCACAAGCTTCTTGCGCTCCGCCTGTAATTGATTGAACTGCGATTGAAAATCATTACAGCGTGTTTCATATATCATTGCATTTTGCTCCGCTATCTGCAAGTCCTTTGTTTTCTTCTCCAATCTAGAAAACATACGTCAAATAAAAATGTTAATCATACGTATTAAACCACAAACACATCATTTATTTCTGTTAGTAGAATAACTATCTCCGATGTGAATACATTTACTATCCTAAACATTTTACTTTTAACTCTCAGCATTTTTGAAAAGCTCACTAAGATTTCTGTGAGCTTTTACATCAGCGCAGAAAACCGCGGTATGCGCATGATTCTATAATAGCAGTTGTGATTCATTAGAATTTAGCAAATGATATGTGAACCCGATTAAGTCTAATTACATAATGTCTCATCTTTCAGGACAGATTATTTATTTACTAAATAAAAATAAATTAAAATACCATTTGAATCATTTCAAGATTCTTCTACTAATATCTATGTTATTTTTTAATATTTGTTAATAAATATATCATACATATTAATCAAATATCGTAATAATTGCTGAGGATTAAACACTTCGGATTGCAATTTTACTTAAATATAAAAAAAATTTTTTTGTGAGCATTTTTATATACAAGAATAAGTTTCTTATTGACCCATCTTACAATTAGATAGGCTTCCATTCTTCCAATTTTCTATGAAAGTTCTTTGGACATAACACTCGGAATCAACATCGTCTCGCTATCCTTGGCCTACTGCCTTAAAACAGGTAACATCGAATGATGCTACCCTTATGGAAAACGAGAATTATTTTTCTTACTGTGACATCTTCAAAAAGTATCGATGATTCAACGGCTACATTACTATCAATTCTCATCTTTTATATCAAATTAAGAAAAGAACTCAGGATCAAGTAATGAATATGAAAGAAAATAGATTAATATAAAACATGGAGTAATTTCTTACGGGGATATTTTTACTTTCTTCTTCTTATTTTGCGGAAATTTTCCGATTCTAAGTAACATGGTAAATTTCGCAATTATGCATATAACGCGCGACATTCATCCGGATATAATCGGGGGGCATTATAATAAATATAACTGACAATGAATTGTTACGGACTTAACAATAGCGTTACTTTAGGTTTAGAGGGAATGGTGAAATTGAAAAGAATTTCTTTCTCTCAGAGAAATCGAAGAATATCTTTGTTATTTTCGAGAACAATAGGGCGAAACAAAAAGTTTTTCAAAGAATAAGCTTCACAAGAAAAATGTTGACAGAATATCTCGCAAAGTATTGTTACTATATTTTTGTGAACATGCAGATAATAATCTATATTCTTTAACGAATTTTTCTCTTGTTAAAAAAACCGTTATTTTTGGCAAAATGGCAAAATTTTTCACTTTTCCGCGCTAGGGGAAAAGTTACATGATCGATACCCTGATTGGTGGATTAAAATAGCCGCCATGTTAGACCACAAATAGTAGCATAGACATAGACTGGATTGAGCAATAATTTAAGCATGTATTTGAAAAGAAATATATCGACATTTTAATAAGATTTAAAATTAGCAAAAAAAAAAAAAAAAAGTTAGTGGCAACGGTACATGGTGTTCCCAAGCGGTCACCCATCCAAGTACTGACCATGCCCAACGTTGCTTAACTTCAGTGATCGGACGAGAACTGGTGCTTTACAACGTGGTATGACTGTTGCCAATAGTAATACTTCCAATTGCTACAGATATACACAATTTGAAAATTTCAAGACGGTTATATATAAACATATAGGGTGCGTTCCGTTTCACGCATTGAGCGCATAGATCGCCTGGAAATCTATAGTTCACGTAAAGCCCGAATCACACTAGCGGCTCGCGGCTGCGATTGCGATTGCCTCAGCCAATCAG
>NW_021849866.1:459133-461288 GCF_003651465.1 Formica exsecta | reverse complement strand
AAAAAATTTAGTGCCAACGGTACATGGTGTTCCCAAGCGGTCACCCATCCAAGTACTGACCATGCCCAACGTTGCTTAACTTCAGTGATCGGACGAGAACTGGTGCTTTACAACGTGGTATGACTGTTGCCACTAGTAATACTTTCAATTGCTACAGATATACACAATTTGAAAATTTCGTTCTTTATTCTGATTGGTCAAATTTCAATCTTGAATCTTGAATCTGAATCTTCAATGCGTAGTCTGATACGGGCTTAACCGGATTTGGTGAAATTGGCCTTTAAAAATGGATATAGATGGCAATATCAAACCAAAGTTGGTAAGCATTCCACGAAAAACACCGGGATATCTGCTCTCGAGTTTTCCTTCAGCTGTCAAAGATGCAATCTGTTTATGAAATATCCCACTGTATATATTTTTGATTTTCTAAATATACAATTAATATGGTGAGTGTCTCTTTTTCATCGATGAAGACAATAAAATTATGAATAAATTACCGCGACTGGCACCAGTATTATTATTAAACTATGAGTGTATATATAAGAGATTTTATTAGCAATGCAAATGGCATTTCTAGGTTATAAAACTCTATATAATATTTAAATATACATATTATTTAAATGCATTTAAAATTTAATACTAAGAAGGAATTAGTTTTAATTAATTAATAAAATAGTAATTTTATTATTTATTCTAGAATAACTTTTTTGTACGATTGATTTTGCTATGTTTTAGGATGAAGGTATATCGCAAAACTGGAGCCCTTATGCTAAAAACTACGATCCTTTAAAGGCAGGTAGTATTGATGGAACAGATACAGAACCTCACGACAAAGCTATTAGTAGAGCAATACTAATGCATTACGAGCCATCACATAATTTAGAGTCTAAACCAGAAAGAACTATTTTTGTAGCTAGATTTGGTTCTAATGTTACTAAATATGATTTAAAGGAGGTAATATTATTTTTATCAAATGATATATTTAGTAGTTTTATTATGCGCATTAAACATATTACAGAATAATAAATAATTACATATTAATAAATTTTAAATTATTTTTTGTCTAGTTTTTTAGCAAATATGGAGATGTTATTTCTGCAAAAGTCATAGTAGATGTAGTGACTGGACTCTCGCAAGGATACGGTTTTGTGGAAATGAGAAACGAAGATGAAGCTAGAAGGGTGTTGAGACGAGCTACAGATGCTATGTTAAAAGGATATAAAATATTTATAGATTATGAATGTGGTCGTAGCATGAAGGGATGGAAGCCAAGGAGACTTGGTATGTAATGAGCAAGATGCATATACACTCAAATATTGCAAGTTTTAATTATTCAATCTTTCAGGAGGTGGTTTTGGTGGCAAAAAAGAATCGGGGCAATTGAGATTCGGAGGAAGGGATAGACCGTTTAAACGACCGATTGTACCTAATATTTTAAAGTCGAAGAGATAAATAGTGTCTATTTTGATAATCTTGCTATACCATTTCCGCCCATTTTATTTTTATCTTTTTATCTAGTTCTATATTTAGAATATGAAACATCGTGCATGAAATATATATGGGATGCTTAATACAATTTTTATTGTTTGAGAAAATAAATAATTATTTTGATATACTTATTATAGTGCTCCCACTATTTTGCGACAAATATTGATAGAATATTCTACGAGATATGTTTATATTTGATATAAATTTCGCGAAGGAGTTATCGAATTGACATGTATATCGTGTCCGAACGATTTAGTGTTATATCCTCGAGAGATGATCTTAAAGCGATACGATACAGAATCGTTCGTATTCGCGTTCGCGGGGAACTTTATACCGCATCGTCGTCATCTCCCACATACGTCTCTCTCCATATAAGGAGGCACCGCTCGATTCGATGGTCTGCATAATTTTGATCTTAAATTTCTAGCCCAAGGCGCAGCAACGACGATGCTGATAAGGTAGCTCTTTCTGCCGTAATTTAAGCTTTAAGTGATACTAACCGCGCCCTTCAGCAAGGTCTCGGAGACAGTCGATCTACATTTGTTTATCGCGTCTCCTATTTCGTTGCTTAAAACGAGATTATCACCAAGTCTTTTTTTTATACATTGTTTTTTATCTCAGCAAATGCAATTAATAAAATGATGATATACAGTTGATATTTTTTTTT
>NW_021849866.1:454642-458728 GCF_003651465.1 Formica exsecta | reverse complement strand
TTTTTTTTTGGGGGGGGGGGGGATTATATTCCTGCATTTATAAGGATATATTGTGCATCTATGAAAAAATAATCGTATCAAAATATTTTTCACGAAATTAAAAAATTTCTTCCAATTCGAGTAGTACGAAATTATATCACATTATAAAATAACTTTTTATATTTATCTTATTGCTTATTTAAGAAAAAAAAGTGTTTGCAATTATACCCTAAAAAAAAACTTTTATCTGTATTACAAAAATCTTTATATTAAATTTTAAATTGGCAGCCAACACGTGAGTATTAGTAGAATTCAATCGCATGTAATTACACGCAAGAGAAAGAGATAAGGATAAATTCAAATCACGCAATTTTTGATATATCATTCTCTAGTCGAGCGATTTCAGCGAATATTACGGACCGTAATCGCTGGTAAACGACCGTATCGCTGGTTCCTCATTGTCAATAGTCATCAAAAGTGGGGGCATGTGCATCGTCACAGGCCTACTTTTGGAGCAATCGTTCGTCGACGACGGCGAGGGGAGCCGCGTCGTGCGCGAGTAGAAGCGCGAAATATATGTATTTGCAGCGGCGATAGAAGACACGAAAATAGTATCAGCTCAGGATCGTATCGCTCTCGGTGGCCCGTGGATCTCCGCTCTATTAATAGAGAGGGATGAGAGGGACTCTCTCCCAGAGCAACCGGAGCGCGGGCACGCTGCCCGGAACTCTGCTCGTGTCCAGAGCCGCGACTTCTTGGACCTCCCAGAGCCGCTTAGGCTGTCGCGGATTCCACATTCCACCGGGACAAGCTCCTTTCCTTGCGTACCTCTCCATCTTTCACTATCTCTCACTCTCCACGAAGTACTCTCATCCGGCTAGTCAAGTCACCCTCTTGTGAAAACCATCTACACACGCATACGAATACATCGCACACGTGCGTTCACGCACTCGCATTGACACCATCCCCCGAGTGTAAGTTCAACTTTTGTCATTTTGCGTGTTCTCGTTAATTTCTATTTCTCTTCTTATCTTCTATCGTTTTATCGTGCCGTTCATGGCACCTCAAGGCGTCATTCTTCTTCTGGAGAACGTTCGCGATATGAATTATTGTTGTGTCGTAGTCTTTGTGTTACTGCGGTGTGATTGTTGTGAATGTGAAATCGACGAATATATATATCATATTGTTAACTCGAGAGATTTCGGCGGAGATCCTCGTTCCAACAATAAGGCTCAATTTTATGCGCAGCAAGACGAACGAGCAGATATTTAAACAAACTCTCGAGAGTCACGTGATTTGCTTTCAAGAGGATTAATCGAAAGAGGAGACTATATAAAATTATATTTCATCTCTGTAAAAATATCTCATCTTTTTCGCGTAAGGGATTTCTAGTGCCGTTTGCGAAACGAAAAGTGAGCGTTATTTTTCTATCGAGAGCTTAACCAGTGAAAATCTGGTGAATATGCCAACATGTGTCTGCTCGTAGCGCGATTTTATCTACTTGCCAGTAGAGAAAGTCGATATCGCTTGCCCCAACGTGGCATTAGTGGAAAATTTTTTATTTTTAGTGCAAATCGAACGTGCAAGTGAATGATTATAAAAATTGATTGATATAAAAAAATTATATATTATATATGTGTATTAAAATTTGTAATTTTTATAAACTTTATTTCTCAGATTTTTCTATTGATTTTCGTAACGAATTTCTTCTCTGAAAATTCGATTGCACGAGTCATTTTTCTATATTAATTTTTGACATTGCATACTTTATTATTGAAATTTCAGTAAACGAAAGAGAAACCAGGACCTCGTTTTAAAATAGCGGAAATTGTACTTTTTCTATGATCTGAGATAAGAGCCAAATTCGTATTCTATTTCAATTTAACTAGCAGTTTTGTATTTTAATTTCAATTTATATAATTTTTGTAATTATAATTAATTTATAAAACTGTCAAATTATCAAATATCATAAAATTATTAAATATCATTAAATTAGTCGCAGTTAGTGTCACAGAAATGCATCTCAATAACACACGTCTAAAATATGTCGCTTGATAAACATCCACATTTTTACAACGTTTCCTAAAATATTTCTCGATCTAATGTTACAAAAATTGTAATTTGACGAAGCGTGGTTCTGGCATTCGCGGATCTTTGGTAAAACTCGCGAGAAACGATCAAGAGACGGAGAGAAGCGGAAAGAAGAAGATGGAACGTGCTCGAGCGACCATGTTATATCTCTAAAATTAGAGCGACGAAGGAGAAGAAGGGGACGGCTCCTTATAGAGCTTGCGACGCCGAGCTTGCGGCCAGGGTTAGCAAACTGGCATTTTCTCGCTTTCAAGTATCGGATTACTTTGGGAACGTCGGTGCGTGTGCCATTCAGCTTCGGCTCCTCTCGTTTCCCTTTCCACTCGCAAGATTTGTCCGCGAGAGCATTTTTGTACATTCGAATCTCTCGTCGCGTCTCCCTCTCTTCAATGCTTCTTCCCTTCTTTCCAGCGGTTTATCCGATTTTTTTATTACGCAAGCTATAATCGGTGTGACTCCCAACTTTTTCCATCCCTTCTGTCATTCCTATCTCTTCTTTCTTAAATTTATCGTGCCATTGGCAAGTAACGTAAGTAAATTCGCAAAATCAATCGTGACGCGTCCATAAAATTGAGTCTAATGATACTAGATTATACTCGTGATTGATTTATAAAAGTTGTAATAATAATAATGAGGTCGTCAAGGAATTTGCCATTCCATGTTCATCAAGATTTTACACAAGGACATCGAAAGGATTTGACAGTGTTACAGTATACGCTAATTCTAATTACACAACGACATTTTTTTCTCTACAAGGATCGTGCAATGTGTTACAAACAATATGTGTGATTTATTATATAAATATATAATTTAACATAAATAAAATTTAAAATATAAGAAGGAACATCCCGTTTAATAATTCTGCTATTAAAAAATTTCTTGTCACTGAAGACTTTTACAAATTCAATAATGAATGTCTCGTTTCTGTCTTGCAGCGCCTTAAATAGCCGTCAACATGTCTGACGACGAGGACCAATACTCGTAAGTATATAATAATTAACTTTATCGATCACTCTTAAAATCAATTGTAGATTATAATCTATTATTCACATTTATATAATGTTGAGACACAATTATTTTGAGACTAATGTAAAAAACCCAGTTTTAGAAAATACCATAAATTTCAAGGAACAATTTTTAGACTTTAGCATGTAATATTTTGGAGAATGGACTTGCATAAAATTTATATTTGCTGATAAAAAATTATTTATAAATTAATTATATATTTTTTCTTATAAAATGTCTTGGCATGTTTAGAATATTTACTTCTAAATCGCGAAATAAAAATTGAAACTCAAATAACTATTTACGTGTATTACGATAACAGAGTACTTGGACAAGTTTGTTGATAAATTTATAGTTTATTGCATTACGAAGAAAAATTTGCAATTCTTGCGAAAATTAATTTACGTCAAAAAAATGAGAGCTTCAAGCAACCTCAAAGGCCTTTAAACCCCTAACTGTCAAAAGCAACTCTTGAGACCCACCCAGTTTGTTACAAACATTTAAACTTAAATGATCATTTTTACTGTTTTCGCTCCGACTAACTAGACTCTTTTTCCGTTTTCTCTTTTGCAGCAGCGAGGAGGAAGTCGAAGAAGTGTAAGTGTCCCTTATTTAACTTTAAACATTCCCCAATGTGGCACCTGATATCTTTCTAACAATCGATTGTTTCACTTTCTCATTTCAGGAAGTAAGTGTCGGAGGCTTGTAACGAACATTATAGCTACTGCGAAGGCGCGTCGCGTACGTTAAGAACTTATTTCGATCTTGATTGCTGCGAATTTTGCGATAAATCGAGTTTAGAGGGATAGATTGCAACGATTTTAAGCTGAAAGATAAAATTCAACGTTGACAGAGATGCTGACGATACTTTTAATAGAAGAGCGCGTTCTTGAAAAATATTCTTTTTCTACATTTCATTTTATATTAATAAATTAAATATTTTACCGAGAAAGATTTATAAACACTTGAAAAACTGCTAATCATAGCTGTTTCTGTTTTCTTTTTTTTTTT
>NW_021849866.1:429178-454637 GCF_003651465.1 Formica exsecta | reverse complement strand
TTTTTTTTTTTTTTTTTTTTTTTTTTTTTTTTTTTTGGAACAGTCAGGCGCAAATCTCTTCTGCGGAAAATTGAGTTGAATTAAAATTAACTGTACAACAAACGTAAGAAAAATTAATAGCGAGAAAAGCACGATAAAAAGTAATCGCTTTATTTGCGTACACATATACCAGATATCTCTTTATGACTGATTTATGAACTCCGCCTTCTTCTTTTTATTTATTCACTCCCTGTCTCTCTGTCTGTGTGTATCTCCACATACAACACACAAAACCAACCAACCAACCAACCAACCAATCAATCAATCAATCAAACCAACCACCATCACTCGTCATCGACCGATCGGCTAATCGGCCCGCGCGGTACGATACAAAAAAATGTCAAAATCGAAGGCAGCCGGAGAAGAAAACCGAGTAAGTCTTTTACACACGACAAATATTAAACGTCTCTCTTTTTTTTCGGCCGATATAAATGGTGTACGCACTGTCGTTTCTTTTTTTTTTCCCGTTATCTAATCGCTGTCTTGTCTTGTTGTTTCGGTGTAGTCTTTTTAATTGTTCGTCCGTTCTCTGTTTTACACTCTCTTTATTTTGTTTTGTTCTCTTAAGCCCGTTCTACATTGATCGCATGTCGCCAGTCGCAAGCAAATCGACCAATCACAGTCGATTATTCCGTCGAATATTCGACTGTGATTGGTCGATTTGCTTGCGACTGGCGACATGCGATCAATGTAGAACGGGCTTTACACGCGTTGTGCCGCCGCAGTCGTTAATTTTTTTTTGCATATCCGCCTTCTTCTTTTTATTTATTCACTCCCTGTCTCTCTGTCTGTGTGTATCTCCACATACAACACACAAAACCAACCAACCAACCAACCAACCAATCAATCAACCAACCAACCAACCAATCAATCAATCAATCAAACCAACCACCATCACTCGTCATCGACCGATCGGCTAATCGGCCCGCGCGGTACGATACAAAAAAATGTCAAAATCGAAGGCAGCCGGAGAAGAAAACCGAGTAAGTCTTTTACACACGACAAATATTAAACGTCTCTCTTTTTTTTCGGCCGATATAAATGGTGTACGCACTGTCGTTTCTTTTTTTTTTCCCGTTATCTAATCGCTGTCTTGTCTTGTTGTTTCGGTGTAGTCTTTTTAATTGTTCGTCCGTTCTCTGTTTTACACTCTCTTTATTTTGTTTTGTTCTCTTAAGCCCGTTCTACATTGATCGCATGTCGCCAGTCGCAAGCAAATCGACCAATCACAGTCGAATATTCGACGGAATAATCGACTGTGATTGGTCGATTTGCTTGCGACTGGCGACATGCGATCAATGTAGAACGGGCTTTACACGCGTTGTGCCGCCGCAGTCGTTAATTTTTTTTTGCATAAAATTTTTTGTAGCGTATACACTTGTGCTGGCTCTCTCTCTCTCTTTCTCTCTCTGTCTTTCTCTCTGTCTTTCTCTCTGTCTTTCTCTCTGTCTCTCTCTCTCTCTATTTCTCTTTTCTTCTCTTTTCTACCTCTCTTATTCTACTCCATTTTAAATTCCATTTTTTTTCTTCTTTATTCTTCTTTTTTCACCGAATAGTGGATATAGTGGCATATGAAGGGGATAGAAAAGTGTTTGCACACTTTATCATTTTTGTGATAATTTTACGCACGAAAGAGAAATATTGCTACCAAGCTTTTCTTTGTAAAATTTTCTCAAAAAAATTAATGTCAATATATCTATTTGCCTTTCAATTTTTGGAAAAATATATTTTGCCGCCGGTGTATTTTCTAGCATTTGTCTTGTGTCGCTATTGCGTCGATGGTTAAACAAAAAAAGAACAACGCTATCGCGCTTTTCTATGTAATAATACATACAAATGATATACACACACATAAAACATATCACATATTATACACATGTCAAGACACTATCTACACAAAAGCATTTTGACACAGGTTATCCCAATCGCAATTAGCAAAAGTATACCCATTTCTTTCACTTGCATTTTACTTCTCCACGCCTATCTTTGTCCCCTTGTCGTGTCTGTCATTATATCTGTCGCCTAATTAGCTCTGTTGTTCGCATTATGGCAACTGGGCAACGAAACATTTTTGCAAAAGCGCTATGTACGAGATCCCTGTTGAAGGAAAGTAACGATGAGCCGCTTAATCGTGAAAGTAAGATGATTATATATACCGATCACACACGCTTGCAATAAGTGTTGAAAACGACCAAATCTCGTGCAAATCGATCATCGTTCGCAATAATCGAGCGATTTGGATTTATATTTTGCGCAGAAAACAAAAAAAAATAATAATAATAATGAGAAGCGCAAGTTGATGGAGACGAGCGATACCGATTATAATTTACGTGCAGCTTTGTGCAGTCCTACGTAAGCGACGATCAATCACACGATCTTATTAATGAATATGTACTTTCTTTTTTTTATAGGGGTAGGGCGTCCCAAAAGTAAGTTGAATATATCGAGGTGTTTACACGTCAATAATACACCCCCATCCCTGTTCTTCGGCCGCTCTCTTACATCAACCCTAAGTCGGTTTTTCCGGCGTCGATTAAACTTCATCTTTTCGCTTAATTTCTAAGCACAGACAGTTTTTTTAAAATTATAGACGGAGGAACTAATTATTTTTTACTTTCATTTACGAGATGATAAATTAGATAAAAAGATAAGCGAAAAATGCTTATTGCTATTCGATTTTAAAGAGGCAAACGCCCCGTTAAAGCCTCGTTGAAATCGAATGTATAAATATTTGGCTATTCTTTTATCTGATTTATTATATATAAATCTAATCTCTTATAATTAAGCAAATATATATGCAACGATAAGACGGATCCCTTTGCCTTTTTCTTTATAGAAAAAGGCAGAGCGTCAAAGAGAAATTATAGTTAAATCTAACTGACGTCGACGAAACCGGCAGCCAGACCCTTCAAGTTTGCATTACGACAGGAATGAGATCATAGAAAATACTTTGATGGTTGTTTGCCAAAAAATTTCTATCTATATCGCGACGAAGATCCTGTTTACAGAGACGGAATAGATAGCGCGATCATTGGCCTGCAGTGACGACGAATAATGGCATTTTCTTTGCGAAGCAGCATGTCAGACGCGAACATTCGTAAATATTCCATTATGATTGCATAACAGCAACGATGCTCGCGACGATACTTGAGCCGTTTGGTAATCTGCCAGGCATTTCATAAATATATGCACAATAACGTAACACGGTTTATTCTAAGACCGACGTTCGCTCAAAATGTACCATGCCCCGACACCAACGTGATCCTTTTTAATGGTTCGATCGTTTAATACATAATGCAATATTGCAACATAAAACGCTTAATCTCCCAAGTTCTTTTCCATGTCATCGAAATAAAATTATATTATGAATAATGTAAGAAGTTCTAATATTCATATTTATTATTAGCATATTAAATTAAAGTTGATATAAATTAATGCGTAGTGACAATTTTTTTTCGATTTGTCTCGTATTTTTATGACAATTTAAATATAAATGAATGCATCTTTTCGGTCGGAAAAAAACGGTCGCAAAATCGTGTTAAGTGCATTTTGCATCGCGCGATAAATCAAAAGTCGAATCGTAGTTTGTTCGAGGACGTTTTGGATCTCAATCCTGTCAATGATATCTAATCAATCGTTGTCAGTGTTCGAAGCTGCCCCCCCCCCCTTTCCCCTCGTATTACTTTATATCTCTTTCGCACCCTCGCGTGTTTTACACGTTTTGTCTCTCTGATTAATAACGAATTAACGAGTTGTATATAATCACGTCTTGTTCGATTTACGTCAAAGTGGTGTCGTGCCCTTATACTTCAAGGCTCAGTTGTTGTACGATTTTTCTCATTAATTATATTGACTTTACGCCACAATTGATCGATTCGCAAGCAGTAATAGCCATGTGCCCGCAAACCTCATTAATAAATGATTTTTATACCCCGATATCTTTTACTTTATATAAATTGCTTAAAAATATTGCAAATTTCAACGAAACGCTTTAATTCGAAAGGGATAGCGAAAAAATCCGATAACAATAGCAATATCTTCCTATATTTCACGTTCTCTTCCAGCGACATATTTTTCGGAACAGGAATCGTGTTCCCGTTGAATTTTGATGAACTGTTTTCCGGCTCGAAAATCCAATAAAACGTTACAATATTGAAGCCGATACGCCCGCTCAAATTTCTCATCTCCAGATTTTTAGATACGCTTGTATATGAAAATGTGAACGCGGTTATTTTCTCCATGTCTCTCTTATACATATATATGTATATATATATATGTATATATATTTTTTTCTTCTAGTCGCTTACAAAAATCTTCATGAATGAGTAACTCATCCAAGATAGTCATGGGATCCCTCGCTATTCTCATTAATGCCTTCTCCCGATTCGCTACGATGCGCACTTTGGTTTCTTCTTTCTACATGCTTGCACATTATTTGCCTATTTGCCTTTTTCTTCCCTTTACTGATGTCTTTCTTCCTCTTTCATTTTTTTCTTTCTCTTTCTTTCTCTGTCTTTCTTTCTACCCCTCTGCCTTCTCCTCTCTGTCCTCCATTCTTTGTCTTTTTCTCTCTGACTTTCTGTTTATCCGTCCGTGTATCTATCTGTCTGTACTGTTCCGCCCATGTGTTGTCTGTGTGTGTATACGTGCGACGAGCGGCATTGAATAATATGCATTACGGGAGAGAGAATGGATGGAGTTGTAATATAAAGTAATGGAGATGGACGTGAGAATCGCGTACGGAGTTCTGGGCGATCTCGCGAGATCTTCCAAAGAGCGAACTCAACCGTGATTTAAAGAGAGTTACTTTTGTTCTCGCTCCGGTCAACTTCTTCAGGGAATCTGGCGAGAATATCGAGTTTATGAAGGTGAGCGTTGGTATCCGATATAAACACGTCGAGCAGTGCCCAACCCTCCATGCGCCTTCTCGTGATTGAATTATTTATGAAAAACCATCGAAACGTACTCTGAACGCTTCGATACTTTATTATAAATAAGTAATTGTAACGTATCGAAATATACCACTTTCGTTTATCCTTCGCATACGCGTTGGGCTCTAGCACGATCGTTAAACCAAATATACAATTGCGCGTGTCACATGTGACAATAATTTATCATTAAAAATTCAGAGGCAAGAACAGAAAAGAAGCGATCTTGACGAACAGCTCAAAGAATACATAGCGGAATGGCGAAAGCAGAGAGCCAAGGAAGAGGACGAGCTGAAGAGATTAAAGGTACAATCTTCACTTTATATATTTCCTGTTTTTTTCTCCTTTTTACATATTTATTTAACGCTTCATTTAAAGATTATATGCCTATTGCGTTTAGGAAAAACAAGCCAAGCGCAAGATCACTCGCGCAGACGAGGAGAAGAGATTGGCCCAGAAGAAGAAGGAGGAGGAGGAACGTCGCCAACGTGAAATCGGTAAATGATGCAATTTTTTTTCTTTCTTCCCTTAAACATATCTACACATTTAATCGAGCTTTCTGAAATTTTTCAGAGGAGAAGAAACAACGTGATATCGAAGAGAAAAGAAAGTAAATATTTCATCTTCGAATGTGTTTGATTTGATTATTTCTACAAGATATTTTAAATAACGAATGTAAAAAATTTGCTGGGGATATATGTATTTTTAGAGAAAAAGGCTATATTGAATATAAGATTTGAACGAGTGCATCTAATTTGTTAGTAATGTAAATTATATTTGATATTTTTTATTATATATACAAGCCTTATACTTGGTTTTAATTTCTTAATAATTTAGCGAAATTAAACTTGCAAAATTATATTACGAATGAATAAAATTTATCTCTTATATTTAATCGTTACTTGGAATAAAATAGAAGAACAATGTTTGATATAATATTATATTTTTTAAAATTATTTTCACACTAAATTACATTTTTACATTTGTTTTATAAAATATCCTGTATACTATTCGATATATTTGCTTTTTCATTGCTTTATCTCACTTGCTATATTTTAGGCGCTTGGAGGAATCGGAAAAGAAGCGACAGGCTATGATGCAAGCGATGAAAGATCAGAGCAAAACTAAGGGTCCAAACTTCACCATCACTAAGAAGGGTTTGGAGGTAGAACCGAGTATTTTTTTTTTTTTTAATTATCTGCAACACAATTTGAAATTGCGAATTCTTTATATGTAAACGCGCAGGGTAATCTTACATCGGCGCAAGTTGAGCGTAACAAGACGAAGGAACAACTCGAGGAAGAGAAGAAAATCTCCCTCAGCATTCGTATCAAACCGTTGGAGATCGAAAATCTGTCCATTGACAAGCTTCGTACTAAGGCTACCGAATTGTGGGAGAGCATAGTCAAACTTGAAACCGAAAAGTACGATCTGGAGGAGCGACAAAAGCGTCAAGATTACGATGTGAGTTTTGACAATCAATTCATACGATCGTAAAAACACTGTTTTACTTTTGTTTGAACAAGGTGGGTTTATCAACTCCTTAACAAAATTTCTGCATTCTAACATTATTTTCTAAAGAAAAGTGCCTCGCCTATTTCGAGATTTTTATATAATTTTAATTTTGTAAAGAGAAATAAATTTAACCGTATAAAAAATTATATAAAAATATATTTTTATTTATATACGCGCGTGTATGTATAATATTTTTATATATTGTAGTTTAATTAAGAAAAAAAGAAAGTAAACGAAATATACATTGACCATTTCCGCTAGGGAAATAAATTACACAGACAAGAGTTTAATTATAGTTTATGTTGTTTTTGTGCTACATTGATAAATCGATATTGCCCTTTTATCGTAGCTTAAAGAGCTGAAGGAACGTCAGAAGCAACAACTGAGGCACAAAGCCTTGAAGAAGGGTCTCGATCCCGAGGCTTTAACTGGCAAATATCCTGTACGTAACTTTGATTATCATATACAAGAAAAAAAAAATAGATATCGACATTAATTGTCGCCTTTTTCACAGCCGAAGATCCAAGTTGCCTCAAAATACGAACGTCGCGTCGATACCAGGTCCTATGACGATAAGAAGAAACTCTTCGAAGGTGTAAGTATATTCTTTGTACACTTCTTTTTATACTTTTTTACGATATTACACCCTGACAAAATTCTTATTTTACGACATTTTTACACGAGCCCATCTTTACATGGAGAATATCAACATTATCAAATATAAAAGATACTGCCACATATATATGTATGGTAAAACTGCGTAAAAGATAAGAAGATAACACACCTCCGATTTTATTGCCACTTAAAAATGTTGTAGGGGAAATTCTTCTGAGTAATTCCCCGCAAGAAATTTGGGGACGGTATTAGTTTAAAAGATATAACAAATTAAAGTTTCACAGTTTTAATGCTTTTTCTATTATAAAATAAGGAAAAATAAAGTTTGTTTACGTTGTATTTGTGTAGAGCAGACGTGGAAAAAGTGTTACATTTATGGGATAGGTATACACTCAAAGCTATTTCTGATTTAAAACTAAAATTTACTATTAACTTATTCCTACTTTCAACAAGACTTAGAAATTCATATAGTCATCGCATGTTGAAAGCTGTTAACGAACTGCGACAAATAGCTGAAACACATTATTGACAAAATATCCATGACCGTGTATCTATTCCATAAATGTAAACAAACACTTTTTCGTCTGCTTTACAACAAATACAACATACACAAACTTTACTTTTCCTAATATTACTTTATAATACATGAGAAAAAGCATTAAAACCGTGAAACTTCAATTTGTTATATCTCCTAAATCAATGCCATCCCCCATTTACTTTTTGCGGGAAATTACTCAGAAAAACCTTCCCTATAATATATTTAAGTGGCGATTAAATCAAAGGTGTGCTACTTTTTATGCAGTTTTATCAAATGTGTTCTACATAAAAATATAAGAACTCTTTTTTTTCCATTGTACAATATAAAAATACAGCCTATAAAAAATGTGATAGAAATATAAACCGATATAAAAATAGTGACTAGTGAGCATATGTCGATTGAATCACAGGGCTATGACACGCTCTTAGCGGAGACGAGCGAGAAAGTATGGAAACAGAGATCGGAACAATTTATGAAGCGAACCAAAAGTGAGTCCACCCGTGATCTCTCTGTCACTGTATCACCCACCTTTGCTTGTCTTGTTAATTGCATTCCCAGAATTCTCATCAACGATCATGTTTCTAATTTCTTTTCTTGTACCACGTTGACTAAACGGTCGAGATAGCTACCAGCCAAGTTATTGTTGTGTTCGTGTTGTTTCAATGGTGTACGTAAAAGCACGATATACCGTAATTTGTGCTCACACCGATAGCAATTTTTTACATGCACTGCCAGCATGGAGAGATGCGACAGCAGTCACCAATCACGAAAATAATCTTATTGTAATAACGTTGTCGGTGTCTGTGAATTTGTTCATTTTACAAAAATGTGATACGTTATCTTCGATATTCCCTCTCGATAAGGGCAGAATTTTTGTGATTCTCCTTTTCGCGCGAAATCCAAAAATTCGTCAGCGAGCGTCGAAGATCGTGAACCGTTGGAGGATAATTTCACGAGATTTTTTAACATTAATTCTTTCAAATCGTGATCCCTCAACCCTCAAACTTCGTCATGGAGAGATCTTTACGACCCAGGAAAAGCGACAGTATGGAGGAAGGGTTTTCCCAGACAAAAGTTCCCGATGTGTGAGAACAACTCCTAGCATGCCATTCTGTCCATTGGTGTTTCAGGGTCTGACCGAGCAGCAAAAGGAGTTCATGGAGAAACAATGGGCCCAACAAAAGGAACAGTTTATGGGTCGTCAGAAGAGTACGTATGATCTCCGCTTTCGAGACTTCAAGCCGGAACTAAAAGTTTTCAAAGTGCTTCCGGCACTCCTCGAAGCGCTGAGATATACACACGCCCATATATTTTTCTTTAATAAATATAATTAACTTTATATTTTTTTAAAATTATTTAAAACTCAATTTGGAATTTATTCCGCTCTAAAATATCTTAGCTTTATAATTAATATTTTCTAGAGTTGCTAAAGAGTCGTTTCTCTGTACAGTTCAAAATATTTTGCTTACTTTTTCATAAAATTCTCCGTTTAAATATTAATAAATTTAACATTCTTTTTTTAATCGCATCTTGTACGAAATTAATTTGTTATTTTCCGTGGATAATAGCGAAGTTACCTAAGTGGTTCGGCGAACGACCGGGCAAAAAGCCTGGTGATCCCGAGTCACCAGAGGGTGAGGAGGACGTAAAGGCTGCCGTCGACGACGATCTTGAGGAGCCGCAATTTGACGAAGAAGAGGAAGAAGAGGGTGGCGAGAAGGAAGAAGTTGAAGAGGAAGAGGAGGAGGAAGAGGAAGAGGAGGAGGAAGAAGAGGAGGAGGAAGAAGAGGAAGAGGAGGAAGAGGAAGAGGAAGAATAAATCCTTTTAATTGCTTCGGCACGTGTATACAGTTATTAAGAAGAATATTTGAAAAATTCTCAAAATGGTCATTGCACAGTCTCACGTTAACATTTCTTCGAACCGTCGAATGTAGTCAGTGGTGACAGTAAAAAATGCCCATATATGACGGCGTCTTCCATCTATTTCCAAAAACTCTCATCTCCATCCTTACATTACGTTACATCAAGTTTTTTTTTTCTTCAAGATTGAAACGAGACGAATGTGACGGATGTTATTCTCTTGTAGTAAATTTTATCGTTCTACTACCTTTACTATCTCACTGTCACTTTTACCACTACGGCTACCATTACTACTACTATTCTACTACTACTTCTATTGCAATTGTTACTATTGCTACTACTACTACTACTACTTCTATTACTATTACTATTATTATATTGTACAAACACAAAAACACAAATTATTGAAATAAAGAGGTTTATCATATAAAATCTGTCGCAAGAACGTAAAATTTAACCCAGAAATATATAGTGTGTTATCTTGATAATTTAGATCATTCTACGATATTGAAAAAACGCAAAGATATAATACAGCAAAAGCAGCCATTTAGAAAAGAAACTCTAATATCGTTTTCGTCCACCTTCAATAGGTTTCAAGACACTTAATTCTGAAACTCGAAATGAATCATCCTCTGTATATTATGTCATACATTGTTTTCGCGATAGGTCTTATCGTTAAATTGCAGTATCGTCCTTGAGTTCCGGAAGTGCTGATTCGCTTGCGGTGTCGGTTAAAAACAATATTTTAGCGATGTCATAATGAATATGTATATCGACGATATGTAATTTTCATGGGATTACGGCATATTCGTGTCGAGTATAATTTCGGTTAAAAACAATATTTTAGCGATGTCATAACGAATATGTATATCGACGCGATATGTAATTTTCATGGGATTACGGTATATTCGTGTCGAGTATAATTTCATCGAAATGAATTTTTAGCGGGCAAAGCCTATCAAAAATATACTTGATCGTTTTATCGTATAAATACTAATAAATTGATATTGATATTGGCAATCGTACAAAATATACAATTAAATAGTTTTACACCTGTGAAAATGGTTGCTACATCTATACTATATTCTTTCGAACTGACAAATTTAATTTTGACACGGTAAAAAATTTTGACAATATTCGCACATAATTATTTTGCTAACAATTGTAGCGACAATTTTAACAAGCGTATAAAACTTTTAGATTAAAAAAAAAGTTTCAAGTTTACTTAAAATCTCTGTCAAAAATTGAGTTTAAAGTGTGAATGGAATTTGATTCATTACATTATTCTCGGAATAAAAGGCGCGCGAAAAACATTGGAGTTAGTTAAACATTACGCGAATTTCGCGTAAATGTAAGAATAATTTCTCGGAAATAGCATAGCGATACGCAAAAGAGCTAGAATACGATGCCAGGAAAAAATCGTCTTCGGAAATAGATTTTCGAGAGAAGACTCGCTGCTTGATGACTGCAAAGTGTAAGATCGTGCCGCAAGTTGACAGGAACATACACAAGACAATCCACCGCGATTAGAATTGCAAGCAGGTCCGTGGATGAGAACAATAGTACGGTGGCACGAGAACGGAACGAGGCGAGTGACGTGATTAGCGATGGAGTCGATCTGTCTGTTCTGTTGACGATTAATTGTTCACTCGCCCGATATATTATAAATCCATTTAAGCGCAGGGAGAAATTAAATAGTATGTACAAGAATTATAAATCGCGTGACAGAGATCATTTATTGTTCATTCTTGGCGTATGAGTGATCGCAAAACAATCTGCGAACTTTAAAAAACAGAAAAGTACGAGAGAAATGATCCCTTTGCGAATAGAGTTGAAAGATAGAAGACGGGAAAGATGGAATTGTTCGATTAATATTATACGTGTTTTGCGCGTCGCTTCTCAATTTCGAACGGGCTCTTCTTAAAGTTCAATTCCAAGTTTAGATCCGTCGCCCACGCCAAGCAGCAGTAAACGCGACCAATTCATCAGGTGAAATCGGTCAAGCCGTCCCGATTGACGCTCGAGTCCATCGCTAACACTGACGTATCGCTATTTCCCTCCGGCTTGGCCCGTCCTCTTCCTTCATCGGACGACTCGTTGTCGTTCTCCCTCTTTCCTCTGTCCAAGTTACACTTGGTGGCGAGCCTCTAGTCGTCTCGGACGCAACTATTTATAATGGTAAGCCGCCGAGTCCTCCGTGTACTCCTCCGGATTTCGCGCGCTCTCTCCGTCGCGATTTCGATCCTCCTCGTCTGGAGGAACGGTCTATCTTAAGTGTGTGCGAGAGTCATGTGTAGTATCGCCGAAAGTGTGTCCGTCTAGGCTTGCCTAGATTATATCTGGAAATTCCATTCGCGCGAACCGGTCGAAATAACGAAGCAATTGACCTTCGGCTCAACGTTGCGAGCGTACATTAATTAAGAATTAATGAGAGTTATCGCCGAGTATCTGTGTGTAACAGGTACTAAATAATAGTTTTCATAAGGGAGTTGTCCTTCAGGCCATATACAACGGTCTTTCGAAATCCCGTTCGCTTGCGATCGATCGAAATAACGGATAATTTACTCAGCGTTCTGTCTAAAGTTTCACGTTTCTTCGCATTTTGGCAAAGAACATTAAACGAGAATAAATTATTGCGTCAAGTATCGATGTATAGTGCCGTTGATTATTCGTGCGAATTGGAAACTATTTTCATCCAGTTTATCTGAAGTGATCGCGATTACTGAGCAGATCAATTATGGATCTATAGCAACGTTTCGAATCAAGTATATCTCGATAAAATAAGTATCCATTTCGGGAGACTCTCGGTCTTGAACCCCACCTAAGCATCGACATCGGATGTTCGTTTAACAATGCCGGTTCGGTTTACTAAGATGCAAATGCGAGTTGACGCAAGTGCTTGGTACTCGAGCTCGTTCACCTGAGCACGTCGACGAACAAACGAGCTTCGCTCGCTGTCTGTTTGTATACTCGTGTGTCTGTCTCACGACATGCAAATGTTTGTAACAAACGGCCGCGTTTTCGCGAGAACGTATCGCTTGTTGTGGCGTTGAATCGCGTAACGGTGGAAAAAACGGTCGCGATCCTATCTCCGGTGTGACCATGACGAAGGCAGGAAACGGAGAAACGCCGGCGTGCTGACCACGGTACGGCTGTACCGAGAGCGCCATTTTTTCAATGAGGTAAGCGACAATCGACCTCCTTCCTCCGAGATAATGGAGCGGAGATCGATATATCTCGATCGAACCCGACCCGCTTGAGGCACGATAAAATGCAAAAAAATTGTAAAAGCGGATTGAGATATGCAGGAATAGACTTGGTCCGATCGATTTTTAAGCGAAACACTAAGTAGGTGAAGAACAAATCGTAGCAATAATAATAAACGGAACTATTAAGCATAAAAATGCGTGATATATTCTCAATAAACAAACATTGCGTGCAAAAAAATGCTTGATATAAAAACCGCGGAAAGAAACGCAACATCACAATTAATACATACATACAAAAAAATGTAAACTGAGCAATCATTTTACTTAGCAATAGAATAATATTTTTCTCTGTGTACAATGTCCGTTCAAATTCTTAAAATTGATCTATCCAATATGACAAAGAAATTAAATTAAATTGATATAATGTATCGAGATGCAATATATATATACATATAATATGATATAAAAATTCACATGTTGACACTTGGTTTTACGTTATTATTTTTTGACGCACGCATGCTACGTGTGATTTAGATATATGTGTATATAGATAAGCTATAATGCCATTACGGCATTATGGAAAATAGAATTGTGACTTTGCGAGTCTTCTGAAGCCATAATAAGCTCGACGAGATCCCGAGCTGTTGCGAATAAGTCAGTCATGAAGGGTGAAATGATGAAATCGCAAGAATCATCACCAATCGAATGATGTTTCTTTATCGCTCGTGTCACTCTGCTGACAGCAACTATGTTGAAAAAGTCTCTTGCCGAATTTTCGTCTAATTTCTGAATTTTCGTAATTGAGTTTATTCAATCTACGGGAGCTTGAAACACAAGACATGACAGAGGAGAGTGAGCGGAAGGCAGAGGAATACGAAGAAGATGATACAATTGATGAAGGGTGAGAATAAAGAATATTTCACGACGTAACCTATCTTTTATTTGCACAAGCACTTTAGTCCGGCACTTTACTTTTTCTGAAAACATCTTTTCATTAATTTAAAAGCGGTAGGTCATGTTTCTCCTCGGTAACTTCAAGCAATCTATTACTAGCTATATTTTTTTTTGAAATATAGTTAAGAAGCGTATGTAAAAGGCACGAAAACAAGCGTAGAAAGTACAGCCCTATAAAAAACGGGTTTTTCGGCAATTTAAAGATCCTCCTTCTGTAATATTTCGTTGCAGCGAGTTCTCGTGAAGGAGAAACCGGTTGGTTGAACTCGCTGCATTGGTACAGTGCCCTTCATTAACGCTGATTCGAAAAATATTTTTTCAAAGAAACACTCGACTGCTGATCAAGCTTAAATGCGAGCATAAAGTTTAACGATTTAACTTACAGTCGCCGTACATACGAGTTCCCGCGATTTCGACTTCAATTTGCAATTAATAATTTCACACGAATGTAGAACAAGCGCCCGATGTGTGTACTCGTGAACGAAACTGTAGTTTCCGCTCTCACTGTCATCGGCTGTAGAAGGACAAACATGGCAAAGCACTAAAGAGACGGGACTTATAAGTTGCCTCACAATCTGTCTTGCGATCGTTTCATTGCAGACACATATTTTGAGTTGTGCATACCATTTAGATGTAATTTCCGTGTATGTAACTGAGTTTATGCAAAAACTTTACAGTGAATATGACAGTGACTTGAATAAATATTTAAGGAAGACGATAACTCGAAAAAAGTGCAAACAAGGAAATATTTGATCGTCTCTCTTTAGTGTACAATGTTAAAAGATATAACATTTGGTATCGAGAGAAACTAAAATCAATAGAGATATGGCGATAAGAAGGAATTAAGTGAAAAAAAATTTTCATATAATCTTGTCCTAATATAATTTTAGTAATAGATTTTTCTGCTAACTTTTTCCTTTGAAAAAATTTCGAGAGATTTGTTAATACAATTTTTTCAATGTGTTATTCGTCGTCAACATCCGTACGCCGTGTCGAATTAACAGTATCACGCTCTTATCGTGTCCTCGACGAAATCCTTGAAACAAATATTTCCGTAACGCGACATAATTAGAAATTAATTGTGATGGATACCACAATTCGATCACTGAGTGCGCGTGTGATTCAATCAGAAATAAGAACAGTAATGACATCAATGACAGTCGGTAACAGGATATGAGAATGCATAGGAGGCGTGCTTATTGCTGAAAAAATGGTAAACATGTGTTATTACGTGGAAATATGACATAATTCGCGCAGTTACGAAAGATTAGCGGGAACAAGAGTGCAGGCGGTATAGCAATCGTTCGCCGCAATTGTTTCTGCGGGTTTTTTTTTCTCATACCAGTCGTGCATCGACGTACCTCGAGGAAACCGACCGGAGATGAGCGTCGATTGGCTGAAGTGCTCGAAATGTTGCTTGAAATCGGAATCGGCGAATAAATCAACGACTGAGGAATTAATTGTGATAAAATTTACGTGAGTTTTGGATCCATATGCATCCATTCTCTGATCATTTATCTACAATAATCGCGTTTTATCCATAAGTAATATCGCAAATAATATTATTTGTGCAATTTTGCGAAACTGTCTTGTTGAATTTGTAAAAATTATGCCTTATTTATTTTATATAAGATTTCAAGTTTGTTTACGTAATTAGAAAGTCTAGACCAGACTTAGATTCGTAATACATACAGTTTATTATAAAGCGTTAAAAATTTTTTTATAAACTTTACACTCTTAAGACTCTCTTTGAAATATTTCTTATTAAAAACAGCATCATTGAAGATATTGAATTTTATTCATCACAATTTACTTTTTTTAGTTTAGAAAATAAAAGAGATTAATTTATATTTTTACTGCATACGAAGTGTTCTTCTTAATGGCGCGTATATCGCATTTTATTCGGAAATAATGCTTTGATAGACTTTGTTCATAAAACTGCAATGTTTCTACTTGGAACTATTCCAACAATTCGATTACAACTCGATTGCACAATTTGTTCGAATCTGTGTATCTGAGCTCTATTATTTTACATCATTACCATCTACTTACTATATAACGATCAGATTTACACAATTACATACAGATAATGTGCCGAAGAGACTCACACAACTCGAATTAATAACAATAAATTATCCGAAGATTCGACCAGAAATTCCTTTGCACTGAGTCGTCGATCTTTGTTAAGTCGATCGATTCTCTAGAGGGAACGCGCGGGACGAAGGTGAGACGGAGGAGGCTAAAGATATAGACATTATGCTCTTCATGCTGATCGTATACCACCATCTGGGCTTTTGTCGTGTGCATTGTAGGTTGCTCGAGTTGGCCCCGAAGCTAGGACAACGGGTGCATTTTGCGGAGGGCACGAACTTAAGATGCCGCGAAGACCCTCCGATATCGCCCGATTCGGAAGAAAGGTCAGCAGCTAATTAATGGATTTGAAGAATGATTATTTTTTTAAAGAATTTTTAAAAATCGAGTATTTTTCCAACGAAAAAGTGTAAAATCATTCGGCTTTTTTAAAGACAATTTATAAAAAAGAGCATCGCGTTTTTTTTTGCTCAATATTACACTTGACGTGTTTGCCGCATTAAAGAATATTTTTTTGATCTAATGACATTGGATTGTTATTAGCAACAATGCTTCTAATTTGCAACCTACATCGCACTTTTGCGTCGTTACGAGGTGGGGAACTATTAAACTCTTACGCCAAACAATTATGATTGCAATTTCCATGAGTCCTTCGTCTCGCGAGAAGCTTAGTTTTTAAAAGCATAATATTGAACTGCGAAAAGTTAACAAGTAGTTAATGAAGTGATTATCTAACATATAAGAAGATAAAGAATATCAAAGAGGATTTGCTGTTTAAAGAGACAAGTGATGTACATTCTGTCGCGTTAATGAAAGAATTACGTAGATAAAGATATACTTGGCATTTGGGAAAAGTTTAAATTATACTCTATAGTAAAAGTCTCAATATTCGAATTTTCGAAAAAATACGATCAAATATCAAAATATTCGAATAATATAAATTATCAACTATTCGATAATTATTGGTATCAGATTGCTCGCTCATTTTTTGCCGTATAAACTCCGATTCCTGGTTGTACGCTTATTATTATCGCGCGCATGATCATGACACTCGGCGAGAAGTGATCCGTCGTTATGAAAGGCGCATGAGCAGGGAGAAGGAGGTGCACGAAACAACCCCCGGCGCGTTTCTTACCCCTTTCGACAACGGTCACCGACGAGCCCTGGCCGTTAGTCCGACCGGCAATCTCGCCACGCCGTGTCGCCTCGTTAAGGATCGGTTGCTCGTGACACGCGACGTATCGAGAGATTTCGAGAGACTTCGGGGTTGCGAGAATTCCAAAAGCGACCGCGCGTGAACGAGGGACGAAGAGAATCGCGATGAATTCGTCCCTCGCACGACGAGGCTTTTGGCATCTCGTACACGGTATATTACAGGTACTTTTGTAATGCCCCCGTTTCTAAGGACATCGCGTTTGCAAGAGACAGAGAGACAAGGAGGGAAGGAGACGGTTCTTGAGGACAATGAGAGTGGTGCGATGATGCGCGAGCTTCTCGGTGGAATGTGTTCTATCATTGATCGAGAATATGGATCGACCGACGTGGCGAAGGTCGCTCTCGACTTATCAAGCCTCTTTAGCGGAATATTCGTTTTATAAAACGTATCCGAATCGATGGTACACAGGGTGATTTAATTTCCGAAATCTCGACATATTTTTGCCATTGGACAATAGCATCGTCCTGGAAAAATCCAAAGAATTTTGATCCTCATCGTTGTGTCGTTTTGTTAATCGTCGATATCTTTAAGGAGGGAGCATTTGATGACGTCGCGAGCATCGAACCTCCAAGATATCGACGACTGGAATATTTAACATAACAGTGACACGAGAATAGATTGATCTTTGATTGTGAAATCACCTGGGGGCTGTCGTGCCGCCTCAGTGATGCTCATGATTCCCTATCAGTGACCATCGACGACGGAATCTTTATCATCGTGAAAATAAATTCCGGTGCTGAAAAACTCGATCGATGATGCTAGTCACTCGAGAGGTGAGAGCCGTGCCGTGAGGGCGGTAGTGAGGAGAGAAGAGGAGAAAGGGAGAGTGGGTGTGAGTGGAAAGACACAGAAAGAGAGAACGAGAACGATGATGGGATAAAAGTTTGTCTACCTCGTCGTAATACCGTCAAGTTTGCCGAGGTCGTTCTCGCTGTATGTATGACTTTTCGTTCGCACATAGCTGGTCAACGCATTCGATATTTCAACGAGCCGAATAAAACTATAATAAGTTTGCTACAGCGAAAACTGAATTCCAACAGTCTATAAGCGATGTAATTTTGAAATAATCTCGCAATATACGAAAACAGTGACTAATTTTGCATTCGAATCAACATCGATCAGCAGCGAATGTCAAAATTGACAGTGGCCGCACATTTCTACGAAATTTATATCGTAACATTGCGTATGGACGCATTCTGAAATTGCTTTGAAATAAACTAACTTTTCTCGTGCTTCACGTCAAATGAAAGATTGTATCTTCTTTCCGACTTTAATAAATACATCTCTTAATTTTTGATATCATCATCTTTTCACTGTAATCTGACGATTAAAATCCATTCGAATAATTTTAAGAGACCTTTGAAAACTCCAACATCTCGTGTAACATTAGCAGCAAAGATACTTAGGATGGGCTGCAAATCGGCAGCTAAGTTTAATCTGGATAAAGAGACGATCGCGTCGTCGTCGTCGTCATCATTATTTTTTCTAAAGTGCAAGAAGGCGATTGAAGAACAAGGAGAAGAACGTGGCGGCAACCGCGAGTCCGATCTGGACGACGGGGAGGAAGGGGAAGAGGGTAACAACGTGATTGATCAAGTAATTTCATTTGAAAGGTCGTTTCCGTTAAGAGATAATAACGGAATGTCCATCAACGTGGACAACAGCGTGGCCAGGTAGCTATCAGGCTAGAGAATGCAGAGATTGCGCTCAACTTTCAAGAGGTCGCGCACTCCCACGGGAGCGGAAATGAAGTCTCAATCTAGCCTCGAGGTGCCCAAGCAAATCAGGTCGGCCTCCTTCGACGAGATACAATTACAAGCGAAAGGACGGGACGATCGTACAAACTCCTCGTCGTCCTCCACGTGTTCCTCCGCGAGATCGCAGGACTCGACTCGCGTTAGGAGAGGCTCGTCTACTCTCAAAGTGCCGCAGCTGCAGACCGGCCAACGATCCAAGAGCTTCGACGCGTATTCCGGAAGTTCCGGATCGTTCGCCGGCCACCAGTTACTGCTCGGTGGAATCGAGCGACCGGAAACGCCGATCATCCAAGTCTCCGGATGTTACCATTGTGCCTGCGTCGAGGAGTACAGGAACCTCTGGCTGGCCGAGGACTTTTCTAAGGACGAGGCTGAAGCCGAGGGGCTCCAAGAGGCCGACAGCGGTAATTCAGATCTCTCCGAGAACGAGTCGGATCATGAGGACGAGTCTAACAGTAAAAGAGAAGGTAGCCCGGAAATCAGAGTTATCCTCACGCCCGACGACGTGCCGAGCGAGCCGCGATGTGTCTCGCCCATAGTCGAGATCGTGCCCGAATTAGATTCCGAAATCAAAGTGCTGGAATTTTCGGAGCACAGGCAACGCAGACGATCGCTCGCCTCGCCGAAGCTATCCAGGCAGGAGGCTCTCACCACCTTTCCCCTCGAACCACCCGCCGTGCCGTTGGAGACAACGATTAGACCGACTGTCGCGGCGGACGACGACGACGACGACGACGACGACGACGAGAACGACGTCGAGCCGAGCAAGTCCAAGCTCGTTGTGCGCGATATATTTCTGACCGTGCCGGAGCTGAAACGAGATCGCGCAGCCTCCGTAGACTCGTGTTTTAATAACAATAAAAATGGAGGCGTCAGCGATGCGGATTTATTGGCGGTGCCGCAGCAGAGTATCAGGTCAAAGAGCGTCGACATCGTTCTGCCGACGGACGTTCGCACGAGGTATACGGCGTTGCTGCCCGGAAAGGAATCGCGACTTCCGATAGGGTGGGTACGTCTGATTAAATGGACGCAGTATCCTTTTTTAAATATCACGCGATGCGATCAAATATCGCCTTAATCAATATAGGCATTAATATTTTTAATTGCGTCTCGATTTGTATGTTCCCTCTTGATTCATATCTTTTCCACTCTGAATGATTTAATTAATCTATTAATATATGAGTTGAATTTTTTGAAACAATTTTGTTTTTACTTTTCTTTTCGCATCTTTATAATAAAACCATGAATACTAGATTTAGCCTAGCTTTAATTGTTTCAAAAAAGGTGGTAGAACATGAAATAGACTGAAATAAAACAGAAAATTAGAACGAGTCAATTTGGTATAAAAATTTCATTTTTTCAAAAGGATTATGAATATGTAATGATTTACAGGAGTTTATATCTACTAAAATGCTTAGATGTGAAAGTATTTTAATAATAAAATCAAATTTCTAATTTTATTATTACAAAACCGTAATAAATATTTTATATTTCTACCATCTTTTTTATTAATCTTCTTCGTTTATTATTTATTAATTTAATTTAATAATTTTAAGTTTTTTGTATAATTTTTATATAATTGATTGTAATAAAATATGATTTTTAATTTAAATATGGAAAACTTGAATTTCTTTTCTATAACGATTTTCAATACCTTCCAGATCTTTTATGAATTCTCGGATAGATTTGAACGGATCTATACACTTTCTATATCTTGAATTATAAACGTTCTTTTTTATTTCTTGTTTTTTTATTATCAGCAATTTTGAAATTAATTGTATAATAGAATAAGAAGACTGGAAAAAATACGTAGAAAATATAAAGAGATCTTCGTGCTAGCACAATTTCTGTCTCTTTCTTCTATTTACGATTCCACTTAAAAATAGCGCTACCTTACATAAATTATTACTCAGAATATTTCCATAAACTAGGACAGTAATACTGAGCGCCTCTAAAACCATATACGTGTTTATGTATTAAAAGAAAGTATATATAGAGTTATTATTATATATATATATTGTTATTTATTATATATAAAATTTATCTTACTGTCTTAGTTACTTGCGTATTGTAAATTTGTATACGCGATAGCTTTTAATGCGCGCTAGTGCTTTCAACCAAATTCGCCAATACTTTTAAGAACAAAAATATGCTCGAAATTTTGTTTAATTAATTTGATATTATATTCGATATGTTATTCTTTCTTTAGAAACACGGACCCAGATTGAAATGCCCCGCTTGCCGTGTAGTAACACATGCCTGCTGCGTCGCAAGTTTAGAGTTCGCGTGCAAGCCAAGCTTTCGCGATGTGGGCGTGCGTCAGTATCGCGAACAAACTACAACCCACCATCACTGGGTTCATCGACGATATCAGAAGGGTAAATGCGCCAATTGCGGCAAATCTTTCCAATCGAAGCTCAGCTTCAGCTCGAGAGAGATCGTGGCGGTGAGTTGCAGCTGGTGCAAGATCGCTTATCACAACAAGGAAGCGTGTTTCAACGTTCACAAGATAGGTGAGAATTGCGAATTGGGCACTCACGAGTCGATCATTGTGCCGCCGTCATGGATCGTCAAACTTCCGCGAAAGGGAAGCTTTAAGAGCAGTCTGAGAAGATCGCCCAGGAAGAAAAAATCTGGCGGCGGCAGCGGATCTTCCGGACGCCGGAAAAGCAAGGATAAGGAGAAGGAGGAGAGAGAAAAAGAGAAAGATCAAGGAGAGCTGTGGATCGTTAAACCCATTCCCACGGCTACGGTAAAGCCCGTTCTAGTCTTCATTAATCCGAAATCCGGCGGTAATCAGGGCGCGAAGTTGCTGCAAAAGTTTCAATGGTTGCTCAATCCGAGACAGGTTTTCGATTTGACACAGGGTGGCCCGAAAATGGGGTGAGTAAATTGTTTTGCTGAATAATTTTACATATAAAATGTTCGCAATAAAATGCATAAACAATGCTAACTGGCAAAGAGACGAGAGAGACGGAGAAAGAATGAAGGAGGAAAACAGCCGATTGAAAAAAATTATTCTTGTAGACTGGAACTTTTCAAGAAAGTTCCAAATTTGCGTATTTTGGCTTGCGGAGGTGATGGTACGGTCGGTTGGGTTCTATCAATCCTGGATCAGATTGGTGCGTATCCAGCTCCGGCGGTCGGAGTACTTCCTCTAGGCACAGGGAATGATCTGGCGAGAGCACTAGGATGGGGAGGCGGTTACAAAGACGAACCGATCGGAAAGATCTTGACGAGTATAGGTGACAGCGAGACCACTCTACTTGACAGATGGCAATTGAAGGTTGAGAAAAACGACGCCAAGAGCGACGACGATGGAGGCAAGGGCAAGGAGAATTTGCCGCTTAACGTTGTTAACAATTATTTCTCTCTCGGCGTGGATGCTCACATTGCTCTCGAGTTTCACGAAGCCCGAGGTGAGAAGCACGAGGCTTATAATTTTTACTCTCGAAATTATATCGAATGGCAAACCGATAGCATTGTAACTTTAATTCAGATAGAAATAATCGTGTTGATTGATGTTCCGTGTTGTAATTTTATTTCTTTAATTATGAGATAGATTAGTTGATTGTTAATTTTGAGAATTTCTTTTTCTCGATTACATTATATTCGGTATATTCCATGTTAAAAAAATTGCTTATACTTTATAAAACTTGTGATAAATTATCTGCGATCGTTTGTAGAGGCTCATCCGGAGAAGTTTAACTCCAGAATGAGAAACAAATTGTTCTACGGACAGATGGGCTGCAAGGATTTATTGCTCACAAAATGGAAGGATCTCTCAGATTTTGTGACATTGGAATGCGACGGTCAGGACATGACGCCGAAATTGAAGGAACATCGAGTTCACGCTATATTATTTTTGAACATCGCCTCTTACGGCGGTGGAACACATCCGTGGAGCGCGAGTAGCGGCACCAGGGAACCCGCCATGGACGACGGTTTGATCGAGGTTGTCGGTTTGACCACGTACCAACTGCCTCTTTTGCAAGCACGCGGACATGGTACTTGTATAGTACAATGCAGCACAGCTAAACTGGTTACAACGAAAACTATACCGATGCAGGCAAGCATCTTTTTTATCGCGTAAAAATTTGCGTTCACATTGTTTTGATAGCAGTTTACTGTTTATGTATGCACGATATCCCAGAGTTATCTCTCTCTATTATTACGTATATGTAGATTTTCTTACGTAAAATCAATTTATTTTTTAACTATGTCTCTTTTTTTTTTTTAATTTGATTTTATTTCTTCTCTCTAATCATTGAGTAATAAACGGTTTAAGAAAAAATTCCAAGATGATTAATAAATTTATTTTTGAGATTTGTTCCAATAATTTATTATCGTATTCTCTCTATACATATATTTGATATTTTTAATAATATTGTAGGTCGACGGCGAAGCTTGTCGCCTTCTACCGTCTATCATAACTTTAAGTATGTTAAACAAAGCTACAATGTTAACGAAAAGAAGAAACGCGGGCAAACCTAATCAGAATATCGCGAAATTGGAGAGGCTAAAGCTGCCTGTGATGAAGATAAAAATGTCGGATTACGAAACGTATTATCACGACAAGGAGAGATTAAAAGAAGCGGCAGAGTTGTGGTTAGCGGAACCGCTTGATCTCGATGCTACAACCGATCTGGAGACTCTGAGAAAGCTCTTGGCGAAAGATTATAATGTAGATTCTTGCTGTTTTCTCGATTGTAAGCGTGGTTTCAAAAAAAATTATATATTTGCATGTTATGATCTAATCATCATTCCTAAGACGTAAGAATATGTAAAATGTTTGGCTGATGTCTTTTTCTAGCATGCACCACGGAAAGATTCTTCAGAATTGATCGCGGCCAGGAACAATTACATTATGTAACGGATGTCGCTGTGGAAGCTGTCTATGTTCTCGACGAAGATACCGTTCAACAGCACGAGGGTCAAATTGGATCGAGCCAAATTATCGCTAATCAAGAAATGGAAACGGCGCGAGTCAATTTTCCAAGGTATGCGCGAAGACTACTCTTTTGCACAAAATCTAATAATTATATTCTTTCTCTCAAGCGTATGATATGAATATGATATAGCGATGAACATCTAAAGGAGAAGCCAGCCGTGACAGAGGAGCGAAGGACTTCGAATGTATCTAAAGACGCCGAGAAACAAAGACGATCTTCCATCGTTCAGAAAACCAGACTTTCCGGGAGTATCTCTTTCGATAAAGAATCCGATGATCAAAATGTCGCGGTCAAATCAAAGAATCCAGCGAATCGAAACTCATTGGATGTGCCATCGCCGAGCGAGGACGTAAACATCGAGTCAAATTCTCTTATAAATCGCGAATCTCTCAAGCAGAATTCTCGTGTCGTAATTGCCCATACAGATCAATCGCATCAACATCAAGACCGACCCCTCGCTTTTATCAGGTAACAATATTACACGTGGACATTATTTTAGTATATACTTTAATTATCTAAATAATTGAGGCGACCGAAAAAAATATTTATGTGACGTCAAATAAAGTTTGAAAGATAAATCTTTAAAGCTTCTTTAGGAAGAAAATATCTCTAAGAAAATTATCGGCGGCTTTTAACTAGATAACGTAAAGCTTTATTCCGCACGAATGCTTCTTAGAAGATGTAAAAGGTACACTTTTGTATCATAACTCGACAACATATTATAGTTTATTCTGAGGAGAAAACTAAACTCGAGTCGATATATTACATGTATTAAACTCTCGTTCGACTATTCGCTTTAAAATTATTTTTATTGGGATAATAAATATTTATTTATTGCACAATATTATAAAAATAATTTTGTGCAAGGGGGGGGGGAGCTTTTTAATAAAGATCTCGATTTGAATTTGCAGCCCCCGCGATAGACTATTCAGTCTAAGCTCGGGAGTTCACGGATTCAACACTGAATTGCTTGAGAAAAATTGCGATGACATATTAAGAGCGGCGAAAATTGGCGATCTTTCGACATTAAAGCAACTTCACCAAAAAGGATACTCGCTTTTATCGATCGACGAAACTGGCCAAACGGCGCTTCACTTGGCGTCAAAGAATGGTCACAAAGATATTGTCAGATATCTCATTGCCTGTGCCCCACCGACAATTTTAAACATGATTGATAATGACAAGTAAGTTATAACGAATACAAGTTTTCACGCGTTTGCAAAAATTTAAATTAAATTTAATCCACGAAATTAGATATTTCTAAAATTTCTCGCAAGTCTTTCATTCTTCTCTAATATTCTTATAGTTCTGTTCTAATCCAATTTAATATATATCTTGATTTCAAGAAAGAGAGATAATTATTTTAATTTTAGAGGGCAAACCGCTTTACATAAAGCAGCTCAGAACAAACGTCGTTCTATTTGCTGTATGCTCGTAGCCGGCGGAGCATCTTTGATGGTGAAAGATCGACACGGCAATACGCCGCATCAACTCGCTCTGATCGCGGAAGATCATGATTTAGCAGCGTATTTACAAAGTAAGTAATCACGAACACGTTTTTTTATTTTTATCGGTATGTTTAAATGGAAATGCTCTACCAGCTGGAGACGCGTTCATCGATTATCGCTAATATTTAATGCGCTACAAAAAATCTCTTGCGAAATTTTTGCTATTTTTCTTTCGATTTGAAATGAATTATTAATCAAATGTCGACACGGTTTCTTTCGCTCGGCCGTGAATTACCCGCGGTTGGGTATCTTTATATATATTAAATAATGGTATTAT
>NW_021849866.1:410669-428148 GCF_003651465.1 Formica exsecta | reverse complement strand
TATATATTAAATATATGTAATTATATATATATATAGCATCATGATTGATTTACTGGCTTCTTCATTAGAGTAATACGCTGACATTTTCAGCACGATACTTTGTAACTGTGTAATCACCAAATAGATCCGCAATCGCCGGTTGATGACAACTGACTGATTGCCGGTGAAATATTCTGTTATGAAATGTGTATGGAAATTGAATGAGGATATTCAAAACGCGGTTTATAAACACTGAGGTAAACATCGCATGCTACACGTAGAAGCCAGTAAGTCAATAATGATGCTAACATACAAAAATGTTTATATCTCAGAAATGGTTGAGCTTTCGATCTATGTTTACTAGGTTTTTTTACTCAGTATAGTGTGTCCTACCTATTATATAAATATTGAATGGTTTTTTTTTAATACCCTGTATATCGTATCTCTAAAACAGATATATATATATATATATATATATATATATATATATATATATATATATATATACCCCACCACGCTCTCGATCAAAAAATGATTGACAAATTTACATTTAAAGTAACGAGAAATTTAAAGCGCAAAATGCGGCATATACGTCCGAATCCAAGAAATTCTAGATGTCAGATAAAACAATAATCTTTGACGAGGTATTATCGTTCTTTAAAATGTTAAATGTACCAACTCTAAGCGTATCTAAATTATACGTAGATTCTTTTGTAATAACGTTTTGCATATTATCACAGGTCAAAAACACTTTCAATTGGCGACAGACGAGATGGAGAGCGATCTCTGACCTCCAGCATTGATCGCCACGGCTTGAACGACCCTGAACAACTGCTACAAAAGAGGTACAACAACGGTCGATCTAATTGTCGATAATTTGATGACGTCTATGCGGCATTTTTTTTCGACGACGTAAATCGCTCGTGATACTCTCATTCGACGTATATACGACGTCGACGATTACGTGTTTTTGCCAAATATCGTATTTTTCTTGTCGATACTTCGAAATTACTCTTACTAGGACACAATTATCACATAATTATATACACATATATACGTAACTATATAGCTGTTCTCTCAATCGATAATAGATTCTTATTTTTCTCACTCGTATACTTGCCCGAGAGACTTGTAACTTTACTCGCGTTCTTTTACTCGGCAAGTGGACCATAATCGGCCAGGGAGCAGCCCGAGATTACTCCTAAGACGAGCAAATCTATTTTTCTCGTACGACATTTAATGTCTCCCCCGGTCCAAAATGAGACAGTCAATTTTGCGCGTATGTGTATATATATACACACGTATACATTCACGAAAAATTTTCTGACGTTACAGAAAATATCTCCCGTATACGAAAAAAATTAAAATAAAATAAAAAAAAAAAATAACAAAATGGACCAGCTACGCGTTTGCGTGTACGAAAACGACGGAAGATTATTTATAGAGGCCAATTCGATTGCAAAATCTGTGCCAATTTAAACGAATCTTGATGGAAAGTTAATGACGATGCCAAACAAAGATTAACTGTCTCATATTGGATGCATGTGCAAAAGTTCATAATCTCCACTCGAAATGGGTGCTACAACAAGCGGATCGATAATCTGTTAGCTTTAACAAAATTGAGGGAAAATTAGAGGATATAATTTTAGAGAAAGAAGGGTAAGAAAACGAATGGAACATTCTATAAACGATACCAAAATGTAAAAAGGGATCAACGTACGAACACCAATTAGTTGTTAGAGATGCAGTCTATCGCTATTAACGTACTATTACTATATAATGATTATTTTTTGTCGAATTGATATAAGATCTATGTACATATGTGTAGAATTTTTGAAGCGCTTATCGCTTATGAATTCGCGCATATTCTAAAAGAAGACGCCGGTTATAAGTCAATATTGATCGTGCACGCAACGATTTCTTTCTTTCACGTTTTTTCTTTCGGGCCCTTTTACTTATTAATATATTTCTGTGATCTCCTTTGGAATTCTAGTTTATATTCTATTATACCTGTGGAACGTTTATCAAGCGCGAATATTTTATCATATCATTGTATCCTCTGTCTTTATCTTTCTCTCTCTCTCTCTCTCTCTCTCTCTCTCTCCCTCTTTCTCTCTCTCTCTCTTCTCTGTTATTAAAAATTCTGTTATTCAAGATTGTACATATACTAGCACTCAATAGTTTGAATACATCCCTTCGAATTAAAATCTAGTTTAATTTATAATTATTCTTTTATTCTAAAATTTGACAGAAAAATTAATAAAACACAAAGAGTGCAATCTGGAATATCTCTAAAAAATTGAGCTATATGTTAATTTTAAATATACACAATAATATGTAAAAAATAATTATTAAAAATATTTAGATCCAATTCAGATCTTTTAATGCGCAAAAATGTGATCTTCAAAAATATCCAGTCCAATCTTGATCAAAATGAAAAATATATAATATGCTACAATTATTGAGTGTTGGTATTGCAACGGTCGTGCACTGTAAAAGAATCGACACTTTTGTGCAAAAAAAGAAGCGCGTCATTTAGATACCCTGCTTACTTTTTAGTACTCTTCTGGAGTACTTGAAAAGAAATGCCTTTCTCGATCCGTACCTGTTATACCATCGTCGATGATAATTGTCGAATAAAAAGAGAATTTAAAAAAAAAAGCAAGAGAATACTTATATATATAAAATTGTTGTAGGATCGTTATAGGGCATATAAGAGAATATTTTGCGCGCGTGTGATCGGGTATATGTCATACATATGTATCGGGATAACAAATGAAAGAATAGTGTTAGTTTTATGCCCGATAACACGCGCAACGGCATTGAAATCGGTTTTAGATCTTGCACAGTTTAATTTTCTACACCGAATATAGAAAAAAATGTTTGTGCTTGCATTGTTGCGATTGAAAATAAACATCATTCTCGTTCGATGCTCTCACAGCGTAAAAATTTTTCACTCGTCAAGATTGTACCGGTTTCAATTAGCTCCGGAATAGCATTAGGCCCGAGATTTAAAGGGAAGTTAATAGAATTCCTCAGATATATAGCGACGCCTTTCGCGGCGGTGAGGACGCTGGCTCAGCTCGCAAATCTCGGTTTAAGTTTTAGAGCAATAAATTGACGACAATCACAACATTTCGGCATAAGCCAGCGCTCGCACCGCGACTGTTATATTTCTCTCCCGTCCATTCCCTTCTATTCTGTTTCTTATCTCTTATTCGCAATTATCTCGTTTCTTATCTTATATGATAATACACCGTGTGCACACGAACATACTTTATTTTCTCGATACGGGCATATTATATATTTATACGTGGATGTGTATACGAGGCTTTGAAAATTAAACCGAGAGGACTCGTACTGCGCAAAGTAATAATCGAGCGCAAACAAAGCGTAAATTATATTTGGGAATTCTATATAAAATAAAAGTAATAATTTATATACACTTTAAATAATTTTTTAAAATATTTATATAATACTTTGTATAATTTGAAAAATATTGTGTGCTTTTATTTTCCCTTTCTTTTTTTTCTCTCTCTCTTTCTCTCTCTCTATTTTGTTTCCACAATATAATCTCTCTTCCAGTTTTTTATATTACTTTAATAATAAAAAAATTCTTTTATACGTAACTTTATATATATATATATATATATATATATATAAATAATATTTAATTTCTAATTTAATTATTTACGAGTTCTTTCGCCGCTCGTGTACCTATTTGAATTAATGACGGTTTTTTCTTCGTCCATGAAAAAATAACCATGCGCTAAGAAAACTGTTCGTGTGCACGGAATCTAAATCCTTAACGTTCTATTCTCTCTCTTTGCCTCTTATAAAAAAAATTTACGAGTCAAATAGATCATTTATAATTGATATTATAATAGAATCTTGATATTCCATGTTCGTGACTTCAAAGTTTATTGTACTTGATTGTACTGGACGACAAAGCATATGAGAATGAGTAAGCCTCGTTACTTTTATGCCGCAAACTGTTGCTTTTTAATAATTTCGAATCTTTAAAATTTATGGTTCCTTTTTTAATCTCTAAAATTGCTTAATTTCCAGAAAATAAATTTGGATTACATTTATAGCAAAAGATACAGATATATATAACAGTATATACAGTAGCGCAACTCTCCCAATTTTGTGTTGGCTAAAACGGAGTGCGCATGCGCGAAATAAGTAAATTGGCCAGTATTGCCATCTAAATTTTTCTCTCACTTACTCTTTTGTTCTTCTCTTTCGTTCTCTCTCACTCTAATTAAATACCAAATTAAATGCCTACTACCTACCTTATTTGGCGGAATAAATGACATAATATGTTATTTATTGTACGATCGCGCAATTTATCAGAGTTTTTGATACAATGCGATTACGAAACGATTACAGATTTTTAATATAATTATATTTGTATATATATCTTTATATATATATATATATATATATATATATATATATACATAAATAATATTTAATTTCTAATTTAATTATTTACGAGTTCTTTCGCCGCTCGTGTACCTATTTGAATTAATGACGGTTTTTTCTTCGTCCATGAAAAAATAACCATGCGCTAAGAAAACTGTTCGTGTGCACGGAATCTAAATCCTTAACGTTCTATTCTCTCTCTTTGCCTCTTATAAAAAAAATTTACGAGTCAAATAGATCATTTATAATTGATATTATAATAGAATCTTGATATTCCATGTTCGTGACTTCAAAGTTTATTGTACTTGATTGTACTGGACGACAAAGCATATGAGAATGAGTAAGCCTCGTTACTTTTATGCCGCAAACTGTTGCTTTTTAATAATTTCGAATCTTTAAAATTTATGGTTCCTTTTTTAATCTCTAAAATTGCTTAATTTCCAGAAAATAAATTTGGATTACATTTATAGCAAAAGATACAGATATATATATATATATGAAATCAGTAAATACATTTTTTTGTACATTTAAATCAATCCTGCGTAACGCGTAACAATTGCAGAATATTTTTTTATCATTAACATAAGTCATAGTAGTACGAAATTTCAATGTAAGAAAGTTTCAATGTCGTCCAGTTTTAATGAAAAAAATACAAAGTATTAAATAATATAGATTCTTAGCTTTTTAAATATAGAATTTCTAATATAGAATTTCTTAGCTCTTTTAGGAATTACTCTAGTTCATTGAGAAGAGAACTCTGTCCATTCGCCTGTTCGTTCTTCCATTAAACATGTACTAATGTTCCTAGATATTTCTAAAAAATAGACAGTTTTAGTTGTTAATAAGTTTCCAGTTTGAAATAAGATATGATGTGTGATAGCTTTTATTTTTTACAGAATAGAAATTAAACTATAGCTTTATGTAAACATCGATACATTTCTTAGTACTTTGTGCATTTTATGCTGTACGAAAAACGCATTGTGACATCGGACCAACTATAATGATTTTATTTTATTAAAACGAATGATATTGCTGTGTATTATCTGTAAGTTTAAATCTATTAAACAAAACAATTAAAATTTACCAAACTATTTTTGAGATATCTCAACAATAGTGAAACGTAATAAAATCGTCTTAAATTAATCGAGGAATCTGTGAACGAAACTTGATGCCGTAGGGATTATGCCCCGTATAAAATTACCTTCCAACAAATTCCCGACATATCTCTATGTATTTTTAATAATAATAAGCGTATTAAAATTGTTCAATCTAATGATGTTTTTGATGTATTGACATGTGATATGTATTTTCCTACCTTGTATCTTTTTATTTGATCAAGAGAACAAAATTATATCTCCATAAAGTTTATTGCCTTAAATTATATTTTCTTGATAAAATATAAGAAAGAAATAAATAAATAAATATAATTTAAAATTATTAAGGCTCTATTACAGATTTTACGAGAATCTACTTTTGTCAAACATTAATCTCTTAATGGTTAGTATTTAATAATAATCTCAAATTATTATTTACTTTTTATACAAGATGATTCGCGATTATTACATTAAAAATTACAAGCTTATTGTAATTATTTCAATCTCAGAATTTCTAAAATTTTTGTATTCTTGAACGTTGGAAACTTGCTTTTGTATCTTTAACACTACTTATCTATTCCAAAAACGGACAGAATTTTCCGGTAGACCTGATATAAGCGTGTGGTAATAAATAAAACAAAAATTAACACACTGTTTTTATAATATATCTCTATAAAAATTAAAGTTCTTTTATTTGTATACTAGCTAAAACTGTATTTGACTTGCATTTTTAATCACTTATGAATCAGGAACTAAGAATTAATTTATTGACGTATTTTCATCATCGTCAGATGATATCATCGGGGATTCATTTTATTACTAAAAATGATTAGTAAAATTATTTATCTCAGATATAAAATGACGCCACGACGAAACCATACGTCGCGATCTTCCCTTAGGCATGTGACTGGTAACGAACAGATTAAAGCCTCTCGTTGAATACTTGTGTAAACCGGTATGTTCAGATAATCTTGTCGAGACTTATCCTCGAGAATATTAAAGTTATCGTCGTCGGATTTATCTTCCGAATATTCTTTTGGCATAAACGCCACTTGGCATGTCGGGGCGACCGCAACTGCTGCCGAATTTACGTCCAGGTCCTTCAAAATACCTTTCTCGATCAAGGCTCCTGTAATTAAGACATTGTTTAAAATTGTTTCATGTGTGTATATATATACATATATGTGCGCACGTAATTTAAAATAATACTTTAGATTTCGATGCTATCTTATCTAAAAATTCTTAAAAATTTTCCAACATGCCCATAATTATGTAAAAACGGTTTATAAAAAATTCCAGCTTTTCCGTGAATCAATAAAAAATCGGTACTGAAATACTTTTGAACTTTTGAATAATTAATCAAATTTACCTGATATAAGTAAACCTTCGAGCTGGAGCGACACTTTCCACTCCTTGTTTGTGCGATTCTCGGTCCAATTAGCGTGGAGATGAAGTACTTCCAATGGATAACCAAGTTCTCGTGCGGTATGTTGCTTTAGTGCAGTTAAAAGAGCACGTGGTCGGGACAATTGAGACAAATCGATTCGACAAGGTGTATTCACTGCTGAGGATTTTAATGTCTCGTACTTTGACAAAAGCGCCTTTGCGAATTGAATTGCATTCTTCGGGCCTGACCGCCATTTCTTAAACCAGTACTCTGGAGTCTTTGATTAGAACATGTAAATAATATATTATATATAATTATAATAATTATTATAAATAATAATGTATGAGAAAACGAAAAAACAAAATAGATAATTATAACAGATATATTAAATAGAAAACAGAGTCTCTCTCTTCTTATCTCACCTCATTATCCTCGAAAGATGACACGTCTATATCCGTTCGTACAATATTCAACAACTTTCTTGTAAGATCAATTTCGTCTATGAAAAAATCCTGCAATGGATTTCTTTTCTGTTCGCTTGTATCATACGTGAATGTCAAGGAACATTGTCGATCCATAACTTTCTTTAGATCCTGTTCAATTTTCGATTTTTCTAATTTATTGCTGTTTCCTTCGCTATTTTTGAAAGGCTTCATTAAGATACCTTAAAAATCATTTAAAATATACGTCAGCTGATATTAAAGACTTGGACGGTTTAAATTAAAAAAGAAATATATAAAATAATTTGGATATAAAGTGTCACATTAATTTATTTCAATGTAATCTACCTTTGAGATATGTCAGGGCTTTCTCCGCGGCAGATCTTTCCCATGCCCTGTGAGCGTTAGCAGGGAGGCCGAAATACTTTTTTGGCGAATCGGTATCGTCTAAACTCTCCAGCAACTTTATGGGGTCACCATCGGTTATCTTCAACGCGTCTCCCAGCTTCCGGTGACCCTCGAAAATATCTCTGGACCACGCATCGCGTATCATTGAGCGCAAAGCTCTTGCATCGTAATCATCTTGAAGTCGACCTCCATAAACCGCAACGTCGAGTAAACCTCTGCCGATTTGCCACTCTCCTTTTCTCGCAAATATTATACTCATATATATATATTTATGTGTTGCAAGATTTTATATTATTATATAATAATTTACATTTATATTTATGTTTACATAGATTGTCGAGAGAAGCAATAAAATTGTATACCTTGTTGCGATTGTTTCTCCTTTGTCATCTCTTTAATCACTAACTCGTAGGCTGCCTCGAGATCCGATTCGTTCCATTCGTATGATCTAATCCAACCCTGAGGAATGAAATTTCGTCGTTCTTGGAGCGTAGCGTGTAACCAGGAGAGCATTAAAACGGGGGCCGCGGTTTCGTCGTTATTCTGCGATTGTCGAAGCTGCTGGAGCGACTTTCTCATGTTCCTCTTCACGCCTTCGGGGGGCTCGTATGCCAGTTTCAGACAAAGTCCCGCTAAGCCCGGATAAAAACCGGAGCACTCCTCGGTGGTTAGCCAGATCTTTGTGGAAGGATTTTTATTTGCGGTACACATAGGTGAACGTAACAGGCTTTCCAATCGCGGTAACCAATTTAGAGCGAGTTGTAAATTGCTCAACAATATCCAGCCACCCTTTCTGCGAAATGACAAATGTGTACTTCGAAACAGATACATTGATTATATTTTAAATAAAATCTCTTTTTTTTTCTTGTTCTTAATTTTTTTAATAATTATTTTTTCTTGAATTTTAGCAAAGTACGTATAAGACATTTAAATATTCTTTAACTCTTAATATTATTGTGCGATGCTTTACAAAATTTTACCTGCACGCAGCTTCCAATGCTGATTCGGCTTGAGTAACGTGTCCTTGACCCAGGGAAACCTCGGTAAATCCAGCAGAGGCATATTTCGCAGCAAGCACATTGAGTTCAGGACCGGGGTCAGTTCCCGGCGATAAAAGTAATAGCACAGGATACGATCTTTCTTTTTCCTGAGCGATCGTATTCAATGTCCATACAGGGGGAGCCAAATCCTTCACACCTTTCGTAGATTTATTCGCAAATTAAAAAGATCGTAAAGAAAATTTAATAAATATAAAAGTATATATCGCTAAAAATAAACATGATATTTATTGACTGTGCACAAAAACAATTACAATTACATTTAATTCAGCTTTTTTTTGCATATTTGTTTTGCTTGAATTTAAATTATATTATTTAAATATTTAAAACTCTCAAAATTAAATTGATATTAAAATAACAAAAAATTCTCTATTAATTTACAATAAAAAAATATAAAGAATTTTTTGACATTTCTTACCTAATTGTTTCGCAGCGAATTTGGAAAGAGCGGTATGTAAATAATCAGGCCGAAGTGCTTTCACGACTAAAACTTTTTGAAAGGCGTTAAGCTCACTGTCCGCATAAATATTAGAAATATCCTTCAACCAAGAAGGTTTTATCTTGGCAGCAATCTTTAATAAAAAAGGATTATGTCAAATATCAGGAAAATTCCAGACTTTTCAAGAATTAAGATTATTAAAAAACCGTTTATTGCAAAAGTTATATTAGGTTTACGCACGTTGGATAGAGAAGAACCTAAGGCCTGCACAGCCTCACGTCGTTCGTCCGGTATCCATTCGGGTAATTCAAAGACCGAATTATCGTTGTTGATTGCACCGCTATCAAGCAAAAGATTTCTCTCGACATCTGATACTCGATTTAACGACAATGCCATATGCAAGGCTAGAGGAAGTCTGTGTTTTCTGTAGATTGCTTTCGCACAATGATAGAACGTCAATGTTATCAACCTGAAGATGACAAAATTATTTATATGACGATTTCGTATAAATCTTATCGGGAGAGGTACGTACATACCGTTTTTCTAGACTCCGCGATTCTCTTTTCTCTCTGTCTGGACCCGCGGAAGAGCTATCATTCCGTACTGCTTTCAAGCAAATGTCTGTATAAACCTCCGTGGAAACGATATATAAAGAGTTGAGAAGTGTCAATCCTTTAATAGTTTCATACACGTTAGCGGCAAATTGCGCAAACTTTTCGTGATCTTTGGCCCGTCTAAAAAAAAAACAATAGTGAAAAATATCATCTTTAATATTCAAAATCAACATCAATGTCTTAGCTTAGTCAAGTTATATCATAGTACCTTGAAATTTCATTTAAGCTCTGTCTACTTTCCTCGAGGGCAACCGCTATTTCTTTCGCCTTGGATTGCGTCGTCTCCAGTGTAGACAAGAGTCCTCCTTGCTCTTGAGATTCTTGTAAAAGATCTTGGCCCCTGGCTGTAGCTAATTGACTCAACAGATCTAGTCTGGCAGCATCTCGTTCCCCAGACAATTTTTCTTCCCTTTCCAAAGCTTCTCTTCTTCGCGCCTCGAGCTCCGGCATTTCGTTTAATAAAAGCTTACAAAGACACAATATTGATAATCGTTTGAATCAAAGTGGGATTGTTAAAAATTATTGTATTCATCTATCCGTCCTCGCATACCTTCTCGACGAATCTCTCCGCCAGGCTTTTTGTACCTGCGCCAAGGATGATCTCGCATAACACGGCATCGGCTTCCTTCGGAATATCTTCCAATCTCTCTTTCCTCGTGGCTAGAAAAAGTTGGAAGCCTTGCTGAGCCGACAAGACACGATCGCCCAATCTAAGTGGCCTCCGGCGAAGAACAGGCAACAATATCGACGGAAATTCGACCAGTTCCTCGACCAAGAGAGGTTTTCCGAAACGCACAGCGAGTTCGAGAGCAGTCAAAAATTTCGAATTTTCAGGCTGGGTAATTTCGAGTCTGGAGCCAATGCTACGTTTAATCCAGGATACAGCTACTCCCGAGGGATCGAGGAAAATAGGCACCAACGGTCCTTTCAACACACGAGAGGCCGCAACCAAGCTACTCGTATCTGCTGGTAAATCCTGTGCTCTCCATAGCAATCTCTCGCGTTCGGTTACTAATAACGTGATCGCTGATTTCTCCCAATTGTCATCTCTTTCAGGATTCTGCACGGATCATTAATTTTTAAGAATCAGTTGTTAAAAATTTTTATAAGCAATCATTAATATTATATTTTACATGATGCATCGATAATTAAATGTTTGCGCGTAAAAATACAACGTACACTAATTTTCAAAATGATTATTGTGGAAATATTTACTGAAAGTATATCTATTTAAAATATTAGAATAACTACGTCAGATTAAATATAATATATCTTTTTTTCGTATTGATTAAATATAAGCGAAAAGATTAACTGGACCTGATACACGAGCAAAGCCGCCGCATTGGCCGCCTCGATGTCCAGTTTTTCTTTTCTGATTGTCAGCTCTTGAAATTGAGTTTGCCAGTCGCGATGTTCGGTATCGAGCTTCTGCAAGAGAGCTCGCGCCGTCGAGAGACTGGCCTCGGTAGATTCGGTTCGCAACTGCAATTCAGCTGCACCTCTCGTGTGCTCGGCAAGCTCTTTTTGAAGTTGCGCCACGCGACTTTCCACCGTGTTTAATCCCGTTGCTAATTTTCCCAATTGCGCCTCAGCCGCCGCCAATCGTCTTGAATAATACAAAAGACGACATTACGAATCTAAATGATTAAAATCATTTAATTAAAGAGAAGATTAGATTATAAAAAAAGAGAGAGAGATAAAAAAATTTAAAAAAAAATTAACTGCAAGATATAGAGAATAATAACGAGAAGATAAATATCGAAAAAAATAAAAAGTTTTTGTATTTAAGAATTAAGGCAAGATTTTTTATAACGGGGAATAGGAACGGAAATCTCCTTCTTGTCTCGTACTCGGCCAATTGTCGTTGTTCTCGTTCCAATGGAGCAACTTGCTCCAATATCTGACCATATTGAAGATTAGCGAGAACCCAAGCGGCCAGTGGAGCCGCCGCCATCGATGCTCTCTTTGCCGTTTTTTCCTCGAAACTTTCCGGGCGTTCCTTCACCAGTTTAGCGACCGCTTCTAAACTGGCAGGTGCACTGCGTCTCGCGTCCCAATTTCTGCGCGTTACGAAAAAAGAAAAAATTATTATTCCATAAAGTTAAATACGCTCATCTCTGAAGCGTATATACAGAGGTAAATAGATTTAAAATGGATCGATTAGAGAGATTTAAATCGCTCACCTAATCTCGTCTTTGATACCTCGCTTGGCGAGGAAAGTTTTCATGCTATTCCAGGATGTGTCCTTTATGCCCATTAGCCGAAGAACACCCTCGAGTACATCTCTCACTGGCGCCGGAGGTGCTCTCAGTGAACGAACTTCGGCTAACGCATCGGCACTTATACCGGCTACTGCTTGAGCAGCTTGTGCTACCAGAGGCTCAACCTTTCCTAATTCACTCTCTATATCCGCCTAAATGTTAAACAGTAAGAGAGAAAATTTTTACATATATATATAACATATCACACCGACGTGGAGCCTCTGAGATCTCCGCATGTGTTTTAACTCGTTTAATACCTTACGTAGCGCAAGCTCGGCGCTCTCGCGTTCTGTGTTGGCCTTCAAGTCTGTCATCTCTCCTCTTTGACTAGTCGCACCTCTCATCGTAGCAGTGATTTGCTCGAGAGCAGCGTTGGCTCTCCCTTTTTCCACCTTGATAATATTTTTTTATTACGATATTATAAAATATTGTAAAATGTACATTATTCAAAGTCGAGTTATGCGAACCTCAAGTTCCTGACGCTGTCTGGATACTTCGTCTTCCAACTTAGCCACCTGCTCGCCGGCCTCCCTTAGCTTTCCGATACCGGCTTCGAGAGATCGAAGCTTCTCCTCTACCTCTTTGCTCCACGTGTCGCGGAGATGTCTCCAGGTGTGCACTAGAGCGAGAAATCTCGCCGGTGCTCTCTGATGGCGAGGTGCCTGTAGATGAGCGCCGATCATGATCTTCGCGCCGCTCGGTAGCTCCTCGATTTCGTCCAGCTCTAAAGTGCCCTCCTGGACCGCAAATTTAATTAACGAGCTCTCCCGAGACCACCATTCGCCAAGACTAGACCCGAGAAGCGCGCAATGTCGAAGACCCAGATGTAATAATCGCGACGATTCTATCTCTTCCGAATCTAGGATTACCGCTATCCGGAGATACTTGCGTAGACCTACAAAATATTGTCAATCGTTGCACCATGTGACAAACATAAAAATAACGTATAATACGACGTAATTAAAAACGAGAGCGCTTAAAATAAAATTATGAATTTTTTAAAGAGAAAAAAATAATGTATTGCTATAAATTTATTTGTTTCTTTGGATAATTTTTAAAATATACGTACGATGATATAAATACTGCTCTAATGTTCCTTGGAAGTCTTCTCTTCGGGCCAGATCGGCTAGCGGTGCGATGAGCGCGTCAAGCTCTTCCGTTGTAAAGAGCCCTGGAATTTCGCTTCTGGATACCATAGCGCTTATTAGGATGGTTAAGGTCTCTTCCCTAGCGTGGCATTCTTCCAACAAAAGCAAGGTCGGTTGGCTCTCGATACCGGCGGCTTGCACGGCATTCTTTATCGCCGCTTTACCGCGTTCTGCGAGTACAAATACAACAAAGTTACAAGAGTATAGAGATCCAATAACAGATATCATACTTCTTTGTAAATTATAATATATTCACCAGGTCCTGAGTCAATCAATCGAAGAGAAGAGAAGGTCGCGACTAGTTTAACAGCTGATCTCCTGCCCGCTCCCGGTCGTCCAACGAGTATCATACCGCGAAAATCACACCCCACAGCCCAACTCAATCCTATCATTTAAAACATTTAACATTATTATTATAAAATAAAATAAAATTTTTTTTTTAAACTGATTTAATTAAACTATTTACCAGCTATAGTTTCCAAAAGATAGGATGAAATCGGTACTTGCACCGGTTGACCTTCTCTAGCGCATCTAGCCGCTGCATTGATTATCTCTTCTCGCCATTCTTCTTTGCTCAAAGGATAAAGCCCCGTATTTGCACTCTTCCATACGTATACATCATTGTTAAAATTCTTTACCTCGGAGTCCTTTGAAATTAATAAACGTTCCCATCGTGTCAAAGCCTCGGGCGTTAATCTAAACAAGGAAATATTATAACGTTGTAAGATTACATGCAGAGGAAAAAAACAATTATGAATAAAACTTTAAATTTATTATGTATAGTTTTAAATTTCTTGTACAAATTTTATTCAAATGTAATATAATAATTGTTAATAATAGAATAAATATTTTATTATGATTTTAAGATAATACCTCGCGCAAAATAGACGTTTTCCGACATCCAACAAATAACGAGTGATGTCCGCTTCGTTTTCGGGTGTAGGGTAATATTTCAAACGATTCGCCCACGAAACGATGTCTTTAAGAGTCCAATTGAGAGAAGATTTCTGATTGGACGCAAATCGAAAAGCGTCTAAGATATTAGGCTTTATTCGAGCGATCCAAGATTCTGCCATAACATAATCTATCTCCTTCAGAGAAGTTCTCAAATGAAGTTCGAGAATAGATGCAACGTCCTTTTGGCTGGGATATCTATTGATAGATATATTTTGCTTTTAGTTTATTATAATTTACATACTTTTTATGTGAAGAAATTACTCACTCTAGATAATAAGTTGCAAATAAGGCTTCGAGTCTCGGATGCAATCGTGTAGATTCATCGGCAGTACATATGATCGTTAAGGATATTTTAGAAAATACGAGATCCTCCTCGAGGAATCCTTCCTCTTGAAGTAATTCTCTCACCAATTCCTAAAAATATATAATTTATTTTTATTAATTTATTATTGAGTTGCAATGCTTTTCTTTAACTCTAATTTTTTCTTATATACGTTACTGTTTAAAAGAAAATCGCATTATATTTACGAATTTAAGATTTCTGTTAAATCAAAAATACAGTTTAAAAGAATAATATAAACTTTATTTTTATATATTTAATTGAGATTAAAAAGAGCTCTGTTATTGTTACAAATGACTATGTAATTCAAGATTTATTAGATCGACTTTTTTATTACATTGAAAATTTATGAAGAGATTCTGGATTATACATACCTGTAAATTTTTAGCAGCGAGATGCATATCTTCCAAGATAAGAAGCACTCGAGATCCACTTCTCGGCTTATACATTCTACCCTGCGACGAGGACTCCAGACGCAAGCAAGCTTTTTTCAAGCGAGTTACAAAATCCTCAGGACCATAAAGCGAAGATCCTTTCACCACGATCATTGTATCGTGATTTTTAATTCTCGATAACGCAACATCGATTAAAGTATTTTTACCACAAGCTTTGGGTCCACGAATCATAAGTGGATGACCATCTTCTATCCACGGCAAAATGGCTGCTAATGCTTTTCTGATGCGATCTATGTATAAAATATGAAAAAAAATATATTTTATATTTTTTTTTTATAAGTTTACTCTTAGAACTTCAATACATGACTTTAAGAATACCTGAGATCGAAACAGGCCCATAATCGGTATCGATAGATTCGTAAGTGTCGCTAAAGGGTATTAGTCGATCAGTTTCTTGATCGTAGAGAACGGTACTTGGCTTTTGCGGATCGGGACACCTGAAGGATATTTCACAAGTGAAGTGAGCACAGCTGACTTAGTCCATTGTTTTAGAAATTCGAGAAAATTAGAGTTGAGAAAATTCTTGAACCACTCACCAACTATCGGTTGACCCATAAATAAATTTCGCCAAATCATCTCTAGATTGTACATCGTTTACTTGGCCGCATAATGAAAGCAGAAGAGCTTGAGTAGCCTGATTGAATGTTTGCGCTTTATAGAGGTGACACAACGCGGCGGTCATCAGACCGGACGCAGACGAGCCTTCGACATTTATATTCAGAGTCTCGTCGATAGACGAACATAAATGAGCGTTTGCGATCTCCGCAGCCGTCGAAGAGAATTGCTCTAAACGCCACGGCGCCAATAGAGACGTTGATTTCGTTAATCCAAGATGCAAAACACCCAATCGTGAAACCGTAGCCGGACTGGCATCAGCAAGCTTGTGGGTCTCGAAAATAAACCTGTTTTACAAACATATTCGCAACAAGTGCAATAAGCGAGTATATAATTAGCATAAGTTATCAAGTTCAAACATTTGATATTTATTTGACTGTGAGTCCTGTCGCATTTTATGTTAGATATAATTATTCAATTAATGTTAAGCCATATGTTTGTACCTTGTACCACTGCCGAGTTTAACTCCTATTCCGTTGGGTAACGTTAACGATCGATTATCGTCCAGAGCTGAATTCAGCGCCTCCGCCCATTCAGGTTCCACATCGCCGTTGAAGATGATCCAGGTCGCGGAATTTCCAGCGGACGTCACCGCGCTCGATAAAACACCCTCCTTCCATTCTCTTCTCGCACAAACATATAATTTTAGCAATCGATCCATCATATTCAAAACTGATAAAGTATGTCTCTATTTCTATTTTACCTCGTTCGCGGATTCACATATCCTAACAATCTGCTCTTAGGTATCGCGCCAGGATAAACGACGATCTGTTGCACGGGTTCGCCGATCTTCGCCATCGCTTCGGCTAAGCACAACCTGATTGATGTTTTTCCGCTACCCGGTGGGCCGACTACGGCAACGCCAGTTCTACTTTTCAACAGATCATTCAGTTGAACGCATCTGTTGGCAATCTCTTTTGTCAATCCCTGAGTCTCGCAGATCTTCAACAACGCGGCGACTAAATTTTCACTTTCTGTAGAAACGGGCAAAGAAGGATTGGTTTTCGGGAAGAGATCGCTTAGCAATGCCAAGAACTTTGTCGTGTCTGTCTCCGTCAGCTTTGGAAGAGTCGACTCCTTAATCGAGATGAGAAGTCTATGAAAAAAAAATGAAAAAAAAATCCTTAATAAATCGACATAATTTTATTAATGAAAAGACATTTTTGTAGAATGACTTTAATACTAATTAATCTTAATACTATACTCAAGAAAAAAAAACATTCTTATATACTTATATAAAAACTATATTAATAAAATATAAAATCATCTTCTATTTTGTCAAAATATATAATCTAAAATTGAGGTCAAGGAACATAAATTGTTTTCAATTACGACTTTTTGAACAGACTATTGAAAAGTTTTGAGTGCTAGAATATCAGATGGCAATAGGTCAACATTATGTCAATATTAAATATTAATTCATTAAAAGAAATCAACCTTTTTTATCTTTATGTTTGATAAAAATATTATAATTTTCTTTCCTAATCTCATATATTTGAAAACTCATATATTTTAAACATGCCTGGTGGTCTCGTCTACACCGGCAACCGGATGTAAGGCGTCGAGCACAGATTTCAGCGCTCTGAGTCCCCAATCATAATGCGGTTGCTCCGATAACATAGTCCCGGCAATTTCGAGAGCCTCTACGAGTCGTTTGCCGAGAGTAATTGCTTCTAAGAAACCGGCGCATTCTAGCAGGGTTCTGACGATATCCGATTTGTCCGGATGCGCCATGCTGATAGGTCTGAAGAGCCTCGCCAATGAATCCGGCAGCTTGCGCCTGCCTCCATACTCACTTCCGGCTGGATTCATCGTAATAAAGATGCAGCAGTGAGGATCCAATGTGATCTTCCGAT